>NC_048595.1:163684771-163991021 GCF_003668045.3 Cricetulus griseus
CATCCGACAAAGAGATCTCACTTTTACTCAAGGCACTTCAGGTATGAAGGTATGAAGGCTGAGGCAGGAGGATGGAAAGTTCAAAGCTAGTCTGGGACACATAGTGGGTCCCTCCCTCAAAAAAAAAATAGAGCTAAACTTCCCACAATCCTTCAAGTAATTAGAGCCAAAAGAGATGGTTCAGCAGTTTGGTCCAGAGGACTGACCCAGGTTTGATTCCGAACTCCCACAGGGCAGCTCACAACCTAGTTTCAAGGGATCTAGTGCCCTCTTCTGGCCTCCTTGGGTATCAGGCATGCACATGGTACACAAAAATGCAGGCAAAACCCATACACACACACACACACACACACACACACACACACACACACACAGACACACACACAAAAAAAAAAAAAAACCCATAAAAAAGACTCAAAGGTTTGTGTTTTGTAAAGGTGTCTTTGACATTCAAATTGTCATGCCCAGTGGTCTAAACTGTAAGCAAGGAACTTCTGTAGATTGTACGACTTGCTGCTGTCCTGTCACCCTCCAGTAGTCACATCTCACAGAAGTGCCACTCTCAATATCATTTAGTCAAGTCAGTTAATATTATTTAATAAATAGGCCAGAAAATTAGCTGAGCATTTCTGGGTAGGATGCGGCGTGCGACCAAAGTTATGGAAGATTGTCCCTTGAGTCACTAAGGCAAACTGTTGTGTGTCATTATACACAGAGGCGTCACATAAAAAAGAGTTATAAATAGAAAAAAATTCCAAAGTTCTCCCTCAGACAGACAGGGAAGTCAGAAACATAAAAAAAAAAATTAAAACAAAACACAACCATCCCTCCCCCCACAACCCATTTGTTTCAAGTGCTTGATCATACAGTACTCAACATCTTTGGATATTTTACAATGTACAACTCCAAATTGCAGCCCAGGGGGGAAATGACAAAAGGAACTAAGCGGTCATCTGGAAAAGTGAGTTTATAAGAAGTCGTTACCTTTACAAAATAAAAACAAAAGCCTGACACCACTGCCTTCCCCTGGGTTCCTCTGTTGTTGAGTCTGGTTCAGCTGCAGTCCCTTGGCTGGTGGGACAGAGTGTGCATATTAGCAGATGGGTCCAGAGACAAGTCTGAAGTATGACAGGGATCTAAGAGGCAGCAGCCCCAGCAGATGACTGATGAGGATGGGGCATCTGAGGAAAATCCACCCGATGGACTGTGGTCTGGTAACACTGGCAGACAGGGAGTCTCTCTTGGGAGCTTCAGGAGGGACAGAGTCTACTGTCTTCTCTGGCCTTTTTGTTTGTGTTTGTACAGGATAAAGCCAAGGCAATGGATATAGGAAGAGCTGAGCCTCATGTACACACAGCTTGGGGCTCTGGGATTCCAGGCCTAGGCCTTCCAAGCAGGTGGATTGATTCTCCTCCCTGGGATCTCAAGAAACCAATGCAAATTCCAGAAGGCATGGACCAACCGGCAATGTTGTCTTGCTACTACCAACCCCAGAACCAGGCGAGCTGACCCTGCTTCACAGAGCGCCTCCCAACCCAAAGGATTCCACATCTTTGCACTGAAGCCCTTCAGTCAAATATGGAAAGGGAGATCAGAGGCTCAAACACAATAGAAGGGTGCCACCAGCAAACCCCAGGCCTGGACTGCCCCTTCCCCCAATAAACAGATGAATCCTGGATGACTAGGTGCGGTGACACTTGCAGGGATGGGGGAGGCCCCAACCCTTGAGTATTAATTAGTTCAAGGAGACTGAACTCAAGAGGGTGTGTGGGGGTGGGTAAATACTGATTGTTGTTTCCAACTGTGTTCAGATATGAAAGTGGCCTGTCAGAAAGTGGGGCAGAATTTGGGGTTTCTGGAGTTGCCTATGGGTATTGAAAACCATGAAGCCCAGCCTATCCTCTCGCTCTCTCTGTCTGTCATCCCTGTCTAGTTCTGCTGCATGTCTCACTTAGGTTAAAATGCTGATTTTCACATGGAGGCGATGGAACCAAGTCCAGTAAGATAGACTGCCTCCCAGTGATTCTGGGGGGTGCAAAAATTCTACCTTCCTAGGGACTCTTTGTTTTTAGGAACAGGTGTGAACATGTATGGAGGAGGGGGAGGGGAATATGTTACCACCCCCTTTCACAGCAGGGTGACTCTGAGGCACAGAGGGTTGGCCTGCCCAAGTTCACAGGACGAGCCAATTTAAAATGGGCTTGCTCCATGCCAGCTTCTAGCTGCAGGAGGCCTTTCTGCCTAGTGGGATGAATGGTCTTTCCCCAGGGCCGGTAAGCCTTGCTCAATTGGATCTGGGACCTCTAAGCTGAAACTGGACTCTGAGGAAAGCAGTGTTGGGAGGGACTCCCCCATAGGGCAGTATGGCTCAACCAAGGTGCCTGGCCAGGACACAGTCCTCATGCTGGCTCCTCTTGGTCTGCCTTCTGGCAGAGTGCTCCCTCCTTACAGCCCCATACCGCTGCAAAGTGCTCCTGGCACCAGCGCAGAGCCTTATGAGACATGGCACCCTGTGTGTTTCTAGGTGAATCAGAGACGGCCAGAGAGAGGTGGGGGCTCCCAACCCTTAGGGAACAGATGTCCAGCTCCGACTCCAGCAAAAGGGAGGTGCTGCCCTCAAAGGCCGGGAAAACAGCATCACAGCTAAAATGTATTTTCTCATTTTCCGTTTGTGTTTGCAAACTAGAAAGTCAGATACACTGGGTGGAGCAGGGTGGGCCTTAGAGGGACTTGAGACAGGGACTGGGGCTGGGTTGGACCAGGGCCAGCCTAGTTGTTGGCTTCAGACATGGAGGCCACGTGGTTGAGGCCAGTGAGCCCAGGAAGGCTGGCCAGGCCGGCCGCCCAGGGGTCAGGTAGCGGGAAGTAGGGCCGTGTGGCGGCCACGTTCTCTGCCAGCGCCAGGGCCAGAAGGCCACCTGCGTTCCTCTCGGCCTCGAGCTGAGCACGTCCGAACAGCTTCATCTGGGTCTCCTCAAACTGCCGCTCCAGCTCCTGCAGGCTTATGGCACCCTTGGGTGCCGCTAGGAAGTGCTTGGCAGGGCTGGGGCCTGGGAGGCATACTGCCGTGCCGCCCAGGTGACCCCCCACGTCTCCCAGAGTGGGTGGCATCACGAAGGCCGCCTTGTCGGGTGTGGGGCCACCCGGCCCAAAGAGCAGGCTGGCGGCCCTCCAGGCGGCGGGCTTGCGGCCACGTCGGGGCCGTGCCATGCGACAACTCTGTCGCTTGATGTGGCGGTGCAGGTGGTCGGAGCGCGTGAAGCTCTTGTAGCAGAACTCGCACTGGTAGGGCCGCACGCCGGTGTGGATGCGCATGTGGTTCTTGAGGTCGTAGTTGTGCACGAACTTGGCATTGCAGTGAATGCACAGGTAGGGCCGCTCCCCCGTGTGCTTCCGCATGTGGATCTTCAGCTTGTCCTGCCTGCAATACAGAAGCCAGGATTTAGTGCCCGAATGGGATGCAGGCGCCCACTCTTCCCGTTGTTTCCTACTTCACATCTGGTTTCCTGTATCCATGTTGCCAACCCAGGAGCGTGGTTCGTCCCAAGACAGACCTTCAACTTCTGCCTAAACATCTGCCTCACCTCTGAATTAAAGCGGGACAGAGCAGTGTCGTGAAAGACATCACACCACTCTCTTTATACATAGGTTCTGAGTGAGAATCTCCCACTGATTATTAGGGGTCCATCTCGAATCCTGGAAGACAGTCTTGCTGGACAGATAGGTCAACATCCTGGTCTCAGCCCCGTAATGATGAAGGCCCTTCCGAAGCAGGATGCTTTGTTCTCTGCCTCTAGGCTCATCCTAAGCTCCCAGTCCCACACCAGCTCTTGTCCTCAGCACCAGATTTCTGGAGACTGCGGAAGTCTGGTACGCCTTGCTGAAAGCTCCTCAGTGTGGTGGCCTCTTACCTAAGCCCTGGGCTCTGCTCTTTGCAGACGTTTCAGGGTTTATGAAAGAGCCAGGTGCAGTAAGAATGCAGCTTGATCTGGGGTAAGCTCTGGGGTTAGAAGCATTATTCAGAGGCAAGGTATGGGATGGGGTGGGGCTCCAGCTGCAGGCACGCCAACCACTTGCTGGGTAACCTTAGGCAAGGTAGGTAGACTCTCTAGGCAAAGCTGAAGCTAGGGTCAGACATGAAGCCAGTTATCTTGGGTTGCTAGAGACTCAGGGTGTGCTTGAGGGGGCGGGAATTCAAGACCCTCGTGGTGGTCCTGAAAGGAAAGCCAATCTTCGTGTTTTGTTGTCTAAGGACCAAGCATACACAAACCAGGACAGGGGGTGTTTCAGCCTGGCTGGGGGGGGGGCAGTGGGCTGTAGCATGTCCTCCCAGGATCACTCTACAGCTCTCCTCAAGTGGCTAGAGGCCAGGAGCACTGTGTGCTGTCTCCACCACCTCTTGCAGGTGGGGCTTGGGAGGTGCCTCTGCTCTAATTCCAGGCTGAGCTTTGAGGTCAGAGCAGATGTGGAATCCAAAAAGTCCTCCCTAAAAAGTCCAGATTTAAACCACCCTCAAATAACCCGGGACAGCAGAGTGTCTTCTGGCCACTAGAGGTCGCATGGGATCTCATTTAGAAAAGAGTTTTCCTGGTGGGTGCAAGAAGGAAAAAGTTGTTATGGGCACTGTCGGATATGTGTGCAGAGCCAGTCCTCTCTTCTGTGCTCCCTGGGGCTGGAAGCCTGGGAAGTGGAGAGTGGGACTAGCAGGGGAGGCAGAGGAGAAAGGGGTGTAGTGTTCCAAGTGTCTTCACACCAGACTTTCTGCCCTGTACAACCTCCAGCCACTCTGGCCTGCACAGTTACCTGCCACCAACAGCATATGCCCAGCGGCATCTGCAACCTAGGTGGCTGAGTGTTTAGAATTAAGGGGACACAGGGAGCACCTAGCTAGTGGGTTTCCCCTGAGCAAGCCTGAGAGCCATTATCAGGACCTGAGAGCCTTGTGACCTGAACACTCCTTTTCAAGACAGGTCACCTGAGGGACAAAGAGGAAGTGACAACAGAAGGCAAGGCCTAGTATGTTCAAGGTCCTGGGTTCAATTCTCAGCACTGGAGGGAAAAAAGAACAAATCTAAACCCAAGCCCTGAACCAGACAAGAGTCAGCTGCTCTTCTGGTTGGTGGTCTCATACCTGTCTGCATATCTCCCACCGTGGAGGACCAAGACTCTCATCATCATTTCTGTGCCCCTGCTATTTGCTGGCAAGGGAGGGCACCTGTTTGGTGGTGGGATGGATGTGCTGTTTCCAGTCAAGGACCTCCCTCCATGTGTGCACACAGAATTGTCTCACAATGCTAGGGGCCATAGGACACAGGAGGCAGTAAACTCATGAGGTAATAGCAGGGTGTGGGAAGTCCCTCCTCTTGGAGACCCATATAATGAAGGCAGCAGACAGGATGGCAGGGATTTTGCTTGGAGAACTCCACCTTGGGCAATGTTATAGGAATCAAAGCGAATGATATTCCCATTTAGTGTGGGCATTCTAGAAAGTGGCATCTAGACAACAGAGCCTATTATCATGGAGAAGGGCAGGCCTTTCTTACATCCATGGAAGGGCTGAAGTAAGCCAGAGGCCCAAGTTCTGCCCAGCACTGAGGATAGAGACAAGACCATGTCGACCATGGAGCTTAGCTGTGGGGAGGAAGGACTGAGCCCAGAGCCTCTCAGTACCAAGTAGTGGCTTTAGCTTGCAAGGGACTCTGGGAATTCCAGATCTGGAGGCAGCCACCTTGCTGAAGAGCCTCCATGTGGGGAGGAGGGGAAGATAATGAATAGTGGCCAGGGAGCTCAACCCCAAAGCATATCCTCATGGAAAGGCCATTAGGAAAATCTCAACCTGGCAGGTCAAGGTGGGTTTTGGATGGATGGCTTTTGGCTGGTTAGGAAAGGATTCTTTCAGGGTAGCCCTGGGGAGGGCAAGCAAGCAAAGGGCCAGTGGCTCTGAAGAATGTGATGGGGAGAGATCCATGACAGTCTCAGTCCACGGTGAGAAAAAGTCCCCGATGGGAGTCTGGATTCCAGCAACATCTCTGCAGTTCCTTCCCCTGACCTTGGAGAGCAGCCCCCGAAGCCTGTCTGATCTTGTGCAGAAGGGTCAGGGGAGTGGGAAGCAAGAGAGGGGAGGTGAGATGGGGGCTGGAATGTAGTTGCTACAGACAGGCCTAGAGCCCAGATGGCTGTCATCTTGCAAAGGAGGAGGAGTAACTCTGGGGCAGGCAGGGTTGAAGCCTGATAACCAGAAACTCTCTAGGGCTGAGCTGACCTGGAGGGATAGGGGGACTGTACACACAGAGGCCGCACAAAGTGGCCTTCAGGAATTTGTTGGGAGGGAACATTCTGGAGATTCATTCTTCTATACAAAACAGCATTGTTGCCTGAACCAAGGAGTCTCCCCTGGAGATTGCTGTAGCATCTGGAGGACTAAAGGTCTGTTTGCAGGGGCTGAACAAATTTAAATTTTTGCCTAGGAAAGGCAGGGCCAGTAGATGGGCCTAGACCTGCACAGACCACTGAGAAGGCTGTCTTGTGAGAGATCAAAGGGAGGGACAGGGAGGAAAGAAGGAAGGAAGAAAGGAAGGAAGGAAGAGACCTGGGCTTCTAGTAGCTCAATGTGGGTATCTTGAGTCCCCTGAAGGGAGGGTTGTTTCTTTGGTCATTCTGCCCAGGGACAGACACAGGAAGTTAGGACAGAAGAATAAGGCTGGGCTGGAAGCCAGCAGTGGCACTCCCCATTTGGTCCATGTCTTTGACATCTTCCCCTGGAGGCTGGACTCTCAGGCAGGAGCAAAGACCCTGCTGAAGATGAGTAAATCACAGTTGGGCTAAGCTTCATGTGAACTCTGGTGCATATGTCTGTTGTCCCATGCATTAGCTAAGCTTTGCCCAGGTGTTTCAGGCCAGCTGGCTCTATGGAGCCAAATGAATTCAAGAGAAGAAAGGAGTGGAGTGAGGGACAGCATAACTCAACAGGACATCAGTGTGCTGGGACATTATCAGGGACAGCCAGGGAGGAGCTGAATCTGGGAATTTGGATTCCAGCTGCCCTGTGAGATAACAGGACACAGTGCCCTGATATCGGCTTTTCAGGGCAGCTGTAGCCATCTGCCAAGAGGAAACACACAAAACCGGGGTGAGATTCCCCCTCCAAGCCCCCAGAATAATCCAGGGAAGATTCTGCTGGTGGTTTTCATCCCTGAAGTAGCTTGGAAACCCTCAGTGTTGTCCTTATTTAAAGCAGTCACCAGATTGCCTGCCACGCCATTTCAGGAATTCCATGGTCACCTAAACACACTCTCAAGTCCTTCCTCAGCTATTTCAAATAGAGTTTCCCACCGCCCATGACAGCAACCCTTGGCACTCTATAGGGTTCACCTTGTTTTCTCCTGGAAAAGGCACAGCCACTAGGTTGACATGGTTAATGGCTCAAAAATCCACTCCATCTACGAAGGCCAAAACTTCATGCTTACTATGAAAACTCAAAGGAATAAAATTCCAAGAAACACTATTAGAATAAATGGGTCTGTTAAGGCAAATTGTTTGAAGTCCACAGCGACAGTGGGAAAGGACCTAGTTCCATAAGCCATGGCTGCAAGACAGATAGCAACAGGCTTTGTCCACATCAGACACACTGAAATAATGTGAAAGCCACTTATCAGAACTCTTCCACTGTGGAACCTATCTGAGATCTGCCTTACACCAGGGACACCAATGGTAGCAACAGGCTAGACTTGAAAGAAAGAAAGAAAGAAAGAAAGAAAGAAAGAAAGAAGCAGTCTTTGAAACCTAGCAGTGGATAGTTGTGGCCCCATATCCCCCCACCTATTGGTCTTGACTACAAAAGTCATGGCACAAACCAGTACATAGCACACATTAGCTGAATGGGGCAATGTTTCTGAAAGATGACAGGCTTAAGATGTGATGATTTCAGACCTCAAGTTATCCTGTGGCAATGTGGAGAAATAAGGAGGAGAACATGATAAGAGGCCCATCCTGTCAGGAGGACGGAAAGGGCCTGTTCACAGACCTTATTGTCTCAGAGGCACTGGGCTTCCAGTCCCATCTCTGTGATTGTCCAACTGCACGTAGAAGCAGTCAGCTAGCAACGGGCGGTGTCTGGGAAACACTGGCACCAAGTACACAGAAACTGCTTAACTAAGGTTTGCTGGTTCCCCTATGGAGCACAGAGCCTACCCTCCAAGGAACCTGCCTGACTCCTCGGTTCTTCCCAGCACACCCCTGCTTCACCCTAGCACTATACTTGAGAAAACACTTCCTTTAAAGGGGGGTTGAAATCATTGCACTGGGCAATGCTTAGCCTCGCGCCAAGCAATGAGCCCAGTGTGTGCTCTTTCTCCATCCACTGCCCTCCATATTCCTCTCTCCTATCCCGCCATGGCCTCAGGCTCCGCCCCCCTGCCGCCATCTCTCTCCTGCTGCTGCTTACCTGGTGAATCGGACTTCGCAGATGCTGCACATGTACGGCTTCTCCCCGGTGTGGGTCCTCATGTGCCGAGGCAGCTTCCCGGCCCCCATGATGACCTTGTGACAAATGGGACACTGCTGAGAGGCCTTGGGTTTCAGCTTGCGCTCCTCCACCAGCGGCCAGGGTGGAAAGAGGCTCCCCAGGTGAGTGGCACTCAGGAAGTTGAGATAGGCACCATAGTCATTCTCCGCCTTGATGGGGCCCAGTGGCCCACCAGGCAGGTCAGGAAACATGTCCTTGAAGAAATCACTAGGGAAGGGAGGGGGTGGGGGTGGGGCTAGTTCCTCCTTCTCCTCCTCCTTGATTTTGCGGTCCTTGATGACTAGATCCAGCGGCCCGCTGTCCATGGGCTGCTCAGGCAGCTGGGCAAAGGCACCAAAGTCCCCTGGCCAAAGGTGTGGGAAGAATTCTGGGGCGAATGGAGATAAGGAGGGTCTTCTGTCAGGGATGTTGGCTTTGGGGTACAAGTTCTCCCTAAGCAGAGATTCAATGGAGAAGTCCCGGATCACTCCCAGATGGCCGGGGCTGCCAGGCTGGAAGGAGTCGGGGAAGTCCCTGGGTGTGTCTGAACAGGCCTTCTCTGTGAGGTGTTCAGTCTTAGAAGGGCTTTGGGGGCAGTTGATGTCCTGGGGGTCAGGCAAGTTTTCCTGGTCAGCAAAGTCCTCTGTGTCATCCTCCTCCTCCTCTTCCTCCTCCTCTTCCTCTTCTTCGTCTTCCTCCTCATCGTCGTCTTCATCATCGTCGTCGTCCTCCTTGTCATCCTCCTCACCTCCTTTGCCGCCAGGCTCCATGATCTCCAGGCACACGTTGACAATGCACTGGATCTCCAGCATCCTGGCCGCGTTGAGGATATGCTTGACGTTGGAGGCGGTGATGGTGAGTGTGGAGGTGTAGGCAAACTCCAGGATGGCAGCCAGAGCCTCGGGCTGGACAAAGTCAATCTCATAGACGTAGGGCTGGCTGGCCAGACTACCGGCCGTGAAGAGCTTCTTGAAGTATTTGCTGCAGGCAGCCAGCACTGAGCGGTGTGTTCGGTACTCCTGCTCCTGAACCACCAGCAGCACATCACACAGCAGCCCTGCGTGCCTCTGTTCATTGAGGCTGCACAGCACCTCACTGCTGTGGTTGGGGAAAGGGATGCCGATGAGTTCATCAATGTCATTGGCCATTTTCTCAGCCAGAACCCTGCAGGGACACATGGAAAGGCAGACCAGTTACAACCAGCACAGCAGCTTGAGGACTCATCTCCTGGACCAAGCCTTACCTGTAAGTCACAATCCAGCTCAGGCTGGGGTTTCTGCACCTTAAGACCCTTGGAGTTAGCATCTTACCAGGAAGTGTGCATCAGCTGCTTGGGAAAAGCCACCGAAACCTCTGTGGGCTTGATTCACAGAATTCTGCCTTGTTAATATGGACACGGAGAATGCTGGGAAACACAAGGGTGAAAACTTCTACAGGGCAGCATCCTGCTCTCAAATGGAACCTGCTTGGTGCTTTGGCTGAGAGATGCTCATAAGTCCCCCAGAAGCAAGCTCAGGAGGCAGACCTTATGCCACCATGATCCTGTTCACTCACTGGAAACGAGACACAAAGTTGAGCTGAGGCAAGCTCCAGAAGCTTCTGGCTTCACTGTGTCTGACAGAGTCTCTTTCATTTGCAGTTCAGCAATTCTTTTCCTAGCATCCTATGTATGTAACGTAAGCTGTTTCTCTTGTAAGCAGGTATTTAAAGTTAATACAGATGCAGATACTCTGTCGATCACTTTCTCGTGTCTGGCCAGTTAACCTCCCAGCTCTTCAAAGCCTGTAAGAGACAGTGGCTGAGGCTTCTTAACAGTATGGATAGTCCCTGACTTATGATGATCTGATATAGGACTTTTGACTTTATGGCAGTGTAAAGGGCACTCATCCAGCCATTCTGTTTGTCCTCTTTTAGTAAGGCTATTCAACAAGCTATGAGGTATTTGGTATTTTTATTATAAAGTTGGTTTGTGTTCAATGATTTGGCTTAGCTGTAGGCTAATGTAGGTGCTCCAAGGCAGGCTTTGGCAGGAGGTCAAACATATTAAGTACAGCTTTAAATTAAAATTATTAATGTTATTATTATTAATTATGTTTGTGTGCATAGCTGTGCATGCCATGGAGTTTATGTGGAGGTCAGAGGGCAATTATGTTGTCTCCTTTTCTACTTTTATGTGGTTCCAGGGATCAAACTCAAGTCTCCAGGCAAAAATGAGAAATAGCAACAACTCCAAAAGCAGATAAGACTGGGGAGAAAATGGATTACTTGCACATTGCCAGGGAAGGCAGAATGGTCCACCCTCTCTGCAAAGTACGGCAAGCATTTTTAAAGAGCTAGCTACCCAAGACCACCCTATCTGGGGTGACATGTTCACCCCAGAGAAGTGAAAACTGAGAGTGTCTGGTAATTGGCCTGAACTGGAACCCACACAGACGCTCCTCATTAGGTGGGCGGCTGAGCATACTGTAGTGCATCAGTTCTTCCGAGCCCCACTCAGCAATGAAAAGGAGCGCTGATACCCTGATACACTCAGCAGTTTGTATTCATCTCCAGGGAGTCATAATGAGCATACAGAGCCAATCCCCAAACACAAGCTCCCTATACAGCACCCTTGAAACTGCCACTTCATGGAAGCGGAGAGTGGGTGAGGGTTGCCAGTAGCAAGTATGGGAGTACTGGCGGGGGTGTGTGGCTAAAAGGAGCACTGGTGGGGGTGGACCTCTGGAAGTGTTCTGTGTCTTGTCCATTGCAATATCAGTATATTGGATGTAATAAGATGCTGTGGTTTTTAAAAAAGTACCACGAAGGGAAGCATGTGAAGAGTACAGCGGATTCCTCTGTATTATCTCTTACAAGCATGGGTGAAACGATCCCAAAAGAGAAATTTAGTTTAAAAAAGCAACTGATAGGAAACTACCTGGGACAGTCTATGTGGCTGAATAGCAGGCGTTGTCTTTCAAGGTTGCCCTGCTACAGGAGGGTGGATTTGTGGGCCGTTTGAATGGAGCCTAAAGGGCAGGCAGGCCTCTGAGGCATGGGTTACAATGGAGACCTTAAGGCTGTGCTGTGTGTAATTTTGATCATGTGGAGGTAGGTTCAGTGTGACCTTCTCTGCATAAGGAACTGAGAACACCCATCCCAGGAGATAGACAACTGATTGAGGACCATTTTTGTTTTGTTTTGTTTTGTTTTATAGACGTTATGTCTGGGGCTTTTATTCTGATGTTTTCTGGTCGATGATGATCATATGTGTCAGCGTGGAGAAGTCCACACGAGAGTGAGTTTATTGAGGAACTTACATCCTTCTCTAATTCTCACAAAGCCACCCTAGGCATAATTGGGTCCTGAGCTTCAGAAGGATAGACAGCTTTTCCTCTAAGTGGAGGCCAAGGCTAATGGGATAGATGCTGGAGGATGAGCATGCATAGAGCCACAGTTCCTTGATCACTCGGGACCTACACTATTAGACTTAGCAATGCTTGAGAATGCTTCTAGCGCTCCTGGCCATTCCAGAGCTCAGTCAGTCATGCAAATATTTTGCAAATGTTTCATGTGTACTTGAAAATACTTATACTGTCTAAATTCCTAGGTTCAGGCATTAATTATTGTTCAATTTTTCCCGTTTTTGTTTTATTTTGTGGCTGTGTTTAGAGCTAAATCTGAACCTGGGACATGCTGGGCAAGTGCTCTACCACTGAGTTATATTTCTGGCTGTACAAAACATTCTGTATTCATATTAATATTGTGTATAATAGGTAAATACATGATAAAATACATAGGAATATCCCTCACAATATTTGGAGATTTATCACTTTCTCATACTGTGTTATTAAATTCTGCCTTATCTGTTTGAAGACTATATTTTTGGTCATATAAATTCACCAGTTCTCAGGGAGAACTCTCTCTTCCACCTTCTTAGAGGAGACAGAGCTGCTGTGTCTCACAGTGAGTAGGTCTATGCCTCCAGCTGGGACAGGAAGTGGTTCCCAGCTCACCGAGCTTATAGAATGATGTCTCCTTTGGGAGCTAAATCATGAAGATGAAGCTATGGTTATGTAGCTGTAGGAGTCCTCTCTACCTCTCATTATGTCATTGGATGGCCATGAGAGATCTGATAACAGACATGACCATGAAAAGCTTGGGGGAGGGGTCAACAGGCTGGTGACCTTGACATGAAGGTAGCTGTTTTACCAGATACTTCTCACTATGTTTTCATTCCTGATCTCTGTTTCATTGCTGGAGGAAGGGATGCAGTCATGGTAGCTCAGGGGTGTTTTTCTAGACAGAAGACTAACCTCAGGGTAAGGACAGGGAGGATAGCATTGTGTTCAGGAAGCAAGCAGGGGCCCTCCTGAGGCTGTTTTGCTGTCTCTTTGGGAAGAAGCATGTGTGTTTTCTGGGAGCTTCACCTGGTGACCCTGAAGTTTCCAAGCCTGTGACAGCAGTGTGCCCAAGTGGATGCCATGCTCTCCCCCACTTTCCCACCTTAGCTTTGCATCCCTTCCCTCCACTCCCCTCATCCAAGCCAGGGTGAAGACCAAAGGCAAGAATAACACACAGGGAAAGTAAACACACGTGCATGCAAACTCCGAGCAGCAAGCAGAGGCTTGAGAAGGACTGTAAGCTTCTAGTGGGAAGGAAACAGCAAAGTAGCTTAGGAATAAAGGGCACAGGAGAGAGCAGGATGAGGGCTCAGGTATGGAGGAAAGAGGTAGTTAGATCTGATTACCATCCTAGAGAGCACCAGGTTGAATTTAGCAGGCCCTTGCTCTCCTCCACAATGGAAATTTCTAGAATTCAGGTATTCCCCTGCCAAGTGAGTGTCTATTCTTTCAGAGAGACAACTATGCTTCTTAGTCTCCCTCCCAAGAGGTCAAAGGCATCCCTGGTAGCCAGAACTGACAGTCACACTCACCACTGCTACCATTTATCAAGTGTCTGTCATACATGAGTCATCACACCTCTAATCCTTCCTCAACTGCACAATGGCTAAAGGTGTGTGTTCTTAACATCATTCATAATGCATAGATAAAGGAGCAGCTATACAGAGGATGAGAGATGAGCCCAAGGCCACACAGGGGGCAAGTGTCAGCATGATGCAAACCCAGTCATGTTGCAAGCCTAAGCCTTTGCACTTTGCCATGCTTCTGCTTGCCATGTCTAGTTTGGAAACAGAGAGATCTGAACTCTTCTCTCTGAAGGGTGGCTGTCTCTTTCTTGCTTAAGGTTTGAGTTGAGGCAGACCTGAGGGATGTGCATTAGATGGCTGAGACCCACATGTGTAGGTAGTTAACAGTGGGCACAGGAGGCTCCAAGCCATGTGAAAATGAGAGGTGTGGACAGAAAGGCATGGGACGACCCTGTAGGTACTTGATCAGAAATCTTTCCAGGAGCCAGGCCTTATCTAAGCACTGGGAGATAGAGGGGATTTTATGAGACCCCACAATAATCTATGTCATTTGAATCTGGAAGGTTTTGCATTTCTAGAATTCCTTCCAAAAATGTGGTTAACCTCGATCCTGAGGGTCTCAGCCAGCTTGTGCTTAGAGGTGCCCAATAGCAGGAGCTCACTCTGAGTTGGCCTGATCTGACTTATATCACAGCTCAATGGCAAACAGGCTCTGGGACTTCAGCTCTCCTCCTGGAGTGGTTTCTTCCTTCAATACAGGGGCTGTGTCTCGTCCAGCATGACTGTGAAGATCCAGAGAGGCAACCTGCCTTTTGGAGCATTGCCAGTCTTCTGCCAGTGTAGGCAGAGTGGAATCCAGGAAGGACAAATGCCCCAAACAGAGGTCTTGGCCAGATGGGACTGTATCAGGAGCCATCATACCTCCACAGCTTTGTGGAGGCCTATGCCCTTAAGGCACCTCCTGACAAGCCCTTCTGAGAACAGCTTCTATGAGCGCCCACACCATGCCCAGCATGTACTAGGCCTCATAACCTATTTCCTGTCTCATGACTCCTAATCCAACAAAGCAGGCAAGGTTTAGAAAAAAAAATGTCCATGTTATAGAAAATAAGGCACACAGGGGAGCCTAGGCCCAGGAGCACATGGCAAATTTTAGCTTCTGAGAGAACCAGAAGTGGGGTGCTTTAATGCATAAGCCTGTATGGCCCCCATCAGACTGCAACAGCTAACAGAGGACCCTTGTTTGTATTCCCAGAAAGGTATACACTGCATCCACTGCTACCCTTGGTTCACTAATCTTGGAAAAGGGGGAGTGACTGTACAGATCCTACTGTGTGGAGTAAGGGAACAAGCTGCCTGGGGCAGCAGGGACACTGTGTTCTTTGCAAGGCCTATTGACCCCAAGATGACCTGTTGGAAGGCAGACTTTGTTTCTTCTGTGTCTGCATCATTCCTAGAACACCACCAAGCCATGGCTGGGTAGATGCTGCATGAAGATATCAGCTCAGCACTGTGTGGGGAGAGGCTCCAGAGTGCCCCCCCCAACTGAGGAGCTTTGGCAAATGATGGCTCTGGGAGAGGCGGAGTCAGTTCTCTTTAAGGGTGTGGCTCCAGGTAGGTTGACCATGCTCTAGTGGATGGCCCCACACCCATGAGTTTATGGGCAACACGCATGGGACTTGGTGGGTTATTTTTATGGGTTATTTTAAAAGGGAAGGGCACAAAGTTGGCAGAGGATGAGATCTAGGAAGTGATCCAGAAATAATTAGGAGACGGAATGGAGGGAATATGATAAAAATGTATTGTCATGCATGTATGAAATTCTCAAAGAATAGAACCACCATATTAAAATTAACTAATAAATCAAAAGATTGGCTCAGGGAAACAAACGAGATAGTTAGGATGTCATTAATGGAGGTGGGACAACCCCAACACTCTGCCTTGAGACACCTGACATTTGAACACTGCCTTGTCTGCCTCTCACAAGATACCTTTCCTTATTGATTCTAGTCACATTTCCTATTGGTCTTGTGAACCCCATTTGATGGGGTTTGAGAGTCACACAGCTAGATAACAGTGGAGTGCCACTGCTTTCTTGTCCTCTGTGGCTGCCTTGGTGGTGTGACTTTGGGGACAGTTCTGTTACTATGATCTACAATGCGACTGCCTCCCTGAATGCTGCTCAGCTCAGCAAACCTAGGGCTCAGGATAAAGTTGCCCTCTGCCAAATCCCCCAGGCAGGTGGCCCAGCTAGCAGGTTTCCTCTACCCCGCCCTGTCTCCAGCCCTTAGCTCTTCCATGCCCAGGCCTGGGATGGGAGCAGTGGCTAGGGAGGAGGCGGTGGGAGCTCTGCAGGGCAGGTGGGATGCAGGTTTCCTCTGTAGACCCAGGAGTGAGTGAGTCTGGACAGTGACCAATGAGTCCTTTGAGTAGCTCTTTACTCTCCGTGGTCTTCAGGCACTGAAGTAGGCGGTGGACAAGGTGGGAAGGAGGGTGGGGAATCCTGGCTGGGGCCATCTGTCCTGGGTGTGCCTCACCCTGTCTTTGGGAGATTCCCCAAGCAGAGTGGCTACACCCCTTAGCCCTAGAATGCCCCTGAGCTTCCGATGCCCCTGAGGCTGGGGCCAGACATGTGGGCTGGGAGGATGGGCAGGGTTACTTCAACTTCCATTCTGTGCCCCACCTGTTCCAAGCACCCTGGGCAGAGTGCCCACACTGGGTGAAGCCAGCCAGACCTGTTCTGCCACCTTGCCAGGACATGCCTAGAGTCGGCAGCCCCCAGACCAGCTGGGTCCATATAGCCCCTTAGGGGTTCTCTGCAGTGGGCTCAGAGGTTTCTTCTGAAGCAAACACAAAGCCATCTACATTTCCTTATAAGCCCTCCCCATTGCATACTGTACACCCCTTTCTCCCTTGCCAGGCCCAGGGCTATAGTAGAGGCAAGACCTGGGAATCAGGTACTACTGGGTTCTCGTCCCAACTATAAGCAGGTTTCACTTGAAGTCCTTGGGTTTACTTCTCGTGACAGACACTCGATCCTTGTTTCATGTTCCCTGTTAACCCCAAAGTTAAGGATTGTTGAGATTCACACAAGAGAGCTGCAGCATATCCACATTTCTTGTGGATTTTACTGGGATCTCTTTGGATAGAGGATTATTTTCTGATAAGACATGTAAGTTCCTGTAATCCTTGCACTTTGGAGGTAGAGGCGAAAGGATCTCAGGTTCCAGGCCAGTTTGCACTGCACTGAGCATTCGAGCCAGTGCCTCAAAAAGAGACAAGGAGGCATGGATGGAGACAGAGATGATAGTGATTGAAGAGGAACTCACTCATGTAAGGTCGTAGAACTAACTGAACAACAGAGGTCACAAATCCCCAGGTTCTGTCCGCTGTGTCACGCTGTACCTCCCATCAATCCACACCCCACCAGCACCACCTCCTGTCCCGCCTCCCCACCTGCCTTGCCTTTGCATATCAAGTGGTGCCCCTTCAAATTGAGCTTTTTATTATTTATTCAACCTTTACTGATTACAGGGTGGGGTAGGGTGGAAGGGGTGACTTGTTTTCTTTGAGAAAGAGTGCATACCTATTTCTTTAGGCCCAGAACAAAGAATTCACTAGTTGTACATATTACAGGTGACTTCCTGAGCCAGAAAACTCCCTGGGAGGCTTTTTAAGCCTTATTAAGGTACAGAAAATATAGATAATGAAATAAATAATCTATGTCTAGAAACAGTTCCAAGTTGTGTGACACTGACCCATCCCAGGATATATTTCTGTCTGTGCTAGAAGGCAGTGTAGCTGTCCGGCTGGCTGGACCTGGGAGCACCACTCTTGTCTGCTACCCCATCCCTGCATCAAGGCTCCTAGTGTGAAGGACAGGGGACTTTACACTGGCCAGAATGAAGAGCAGTGATAAGCATGTCACAGCTAGAGCAGAGGAAGTCAGAGAGCATGCATGGCGAGGTTACAAGTCCAGGTGCACACTTAGCAGAGAAGAGTGCGATCCGTTTTGGGAGACAACCATAGTTAATAATCCCAGATCTGCTCTACGTTAGATAAATGCTGTGAGTTTGGACCAGACAAGCCCCTCTTGGAGCACCAGCATCGCCCATTCACTGGCTGGTCCTGTGGCACCCTCCAGATAACCCCCCATTTGTTTTCAAGGCGGATTCTTTCATTCCAAAGTCATGACCAACTCTACATTAGATGTGGGGTGATGGTGGTGGTGTGTGTGTGTGGGGGGGTGTTTCTGTGCCTGAATGTGGGGTTCCTGAGTGACTTTACCCTTTCCCTCACCCACGGCCTTTCAGGAACTCAGGCAGGTCTCACGGAACTGTGTGAACACATAGGGGACATTCACGTGAGTGCAAGCACACAGCCAAGGCGGGAGTCATTTGACCACAACATCTCTGGGGCTCAACTAGTGATATAAAGACTAGCTATATTCCCTCCTCTGCCTGGAGGAAGGGTGAGGAAGTGCACTCTGGGTATGTCTCCTCTCCTCTTCACAGTGGCCAACGGTGGCTGCAGAACTGGGGAAGCTGCTTCTTCCAATGAGCAAATGTTTTCTGTGATCAAGCCCAATGGGCAAAGACAGTGACAACATCCAAAGCCCATGCTGACTGTGTGTGTGTGTGGGGGGGGGCGGCGGGGAGGGGTAGAGCAGCATTCTGGGAGACAGGGTTTTATTCAGAAGCTCCTCCCACTTGACCAGGAGGTATCGTGTGCCTCCTGGGTGCTAGTCATATACTTGGGGTCTCAGCTCATTCTTATCAAAACCTCTTTAAGGCAATTACTGTCACTATGACCATCTTTATCCAAATGAGGCACTGAAGACAATCTGGGACCTGAAAACAGGCAGTGAGGCTCTGCATTTCCTATGCAGGTGGCCAGGCTGCCTCTTTATGCTGGGGCTTTTGGCAGGGAGGAAAGGCTCTGCCAGGGAACCATATCAGTGGCATGAAGCCCTTAGGTAGCCATGGCTTGGGACAGGGGAGCAGAATATTCCAGAAGGGGGAAAAGCACAAGCAAGGAGAGGCACAGAGACCAAGCAAGCACGGCACATGCAGACAGGAACAGCAGGTACTCTGGAGCGTTACACTCGCAAGGGCAGAAGGTGGGGTGAGTTCAGGAACACACACATCACAGAATTTGGACAGCAATGGGTTACCACAGTGGGAGTCACGGTAGGAAACTGAGGCAGGGGGATGAGGGGATCTTCCAAACATCTGGACTCTGTTAAAGAGGCCACAGAAGGAGGGGAGGGTTGTGGTTGGCACTCGCTGCATTTGGGGAAGGGATGGGCAGCAGGGAGGCCAAGGGAGGGAAGGGCAGCCAAGCACAGAGTAGAGTCTTCCCGCACAGCTGCTCCCATTACTCACAGCCTTCCCTGCCCTTCCCTTGCCCCAGACCTCATTCAGGATCTGGTCAGGGAGGGCCCCTTCGGTGGTAACAGCTGTGGGAGGAAGGAGAGCAGAATCACGGTCTCAGCCACCACAGGTGTGAGATGTCTTGGTTACACCTCATCTCTTGAAAAACATGCCTGCCCCCTGCTATTGTCATCTCAATTTGGAGACAAGACCCAAATGAGAAGCAAAGCTGGATGGTCATAAGATCCAACCCGGCCTGTGTTTTCCAAAGGAAGTGAAACCTCAGATTTGCCTCCAAACTTGCATTTTTCTTCTAAGTAAATGCCCTCTACCACGAGAACCGCCTAGTATTTGGCTGGGAAAGAACATACTAGAAGCTTGCAATTTCCAGGCTTAATTGCACAGTTATGTGTAATATTATTATATAGAACTTTTATTGCCCCAAGAAATCCAAGTATTTCCTCTTCCTATTTATATTCGGGCCCAGTCTCTCCTGGGCTGTAATTTCTACCCTTGCCCACTGAGGGCTATTTGATCCTAGGAACCCTTTCTAAAGAAAGGGTGAGATGGACTCTCAACCCTCTTGAGTGACTCCAGTCAATGACCGATTCCATTATGTGAGACGCTCTACAAAACATCCGACTGCAGCACAGACAGCAGGGAAAGCTAATCCACAGCAAAGTGTTACAGACCAATGGAGACAATAAGGAACCCAGGTAGACAGGGCCTGCAATCGGGGATACAAGAGCTGACTAGTCACATGTGGCTGTCTAGGCAGGTTCCCTTGGTCATGGTCATAGAGATGCACAACAGTATATAGCAAGGTTGTTGCTCACTTGAACGCCTGATGTCCGTGTTCTCTCTGACTGAAATTTCAGCAACAGGGAATGGAATTTAGAGGCTGGCATCATACAGAAGCCACCCCCAATGCATACACTCCCACCCCATTCCCTACCACTGCCAACCTATGTTCTCTGAGAATTTTGATTCTCAGACAGACATAAATCACAGTGAAAATATTCTCCAGGCGTGGAACTTGCCCCAACTCACCCCACCCAAAGAAATCTGCTTGATCCAATCCACCCATGAGTTAGAATGGGTGTAGCATTTCATCTTACCTAGGGTAGCTGCTTCCCCGTGATGTCACAAAATCAGAAATGTTGAAGAAGAAATACAAGATTATGACATGAGGAATGAGTTGGCAAACCATTACTTGCATAGGTGACTGGGTACTTTACTATGCTAATAGCAGGCAGTAGCAAATGCATTAGACAACTCCACTCTCTTAGTACCTGAACTACCTAGGAAAATGGTCAAAAGAAATGTGCAGGGTCCATAGCAAGCAAGTTCCAAACTTGACTGGAGCACTTTGAAAAGATTTGTTTATTTAACAGAAAGATTAATCATGTTCTTGGATAGAGGTTGCCAATTCGCCCTAAATCATCCATTAAGTGCAATCTGATCTTGATAAAGATATCAACTGGGTTTTCTATTGAAATTAGATAAGCCCTTTCTAAAATTCATATGGAAAAATAAGCATTTAAGATAAGCCAAGGAGATTTTGAAACAGATGCTTAATAGGAATTGGTATACTAGACTGTTACAGAGAAGCCTCCGGGTAGGACAGTATAGGAACAGGGAGAGGCCAGTGGAAAAACATGAACCCACATGAATTCATATACGTAGGAATCAAACACGTAAAGGTAGAAATTCAAATTTTACCTTAACATGGATTTAACATAGAAGCATAGGGAAACAAACACAAATACTCTTCAAGTGTGGGAGGGAATGCTCTGCATTGCTCAGCATCAAAGAGCAAATCCATCCATCCATCCATCCATCCATCCATCCATCCATCCATCCATCCATCCTCCTGTAGGATACAACCTAACAGGGTATTAGGATGGCCAGGCTCTTCCCAGCACCTGTCTACACCCAAGCAACAGCCCTGTGGCTGGAGGATAAGTAGGCCAAGCAGATCTGGATGCCCCCAGCACAGGATTCCAGCTTCAAGAGCTTATTTTTTGGTCATGCATTTGTTATGTAGCTATAAAGGACACAGGTGAGAAAGGAGCCATGAGACTGTCTTAACACCATCTGATCTTCAAGGTCCCAGGAGGGCTTGGCATCTGAGGCCACGGCAACGATGAAAGCCTCTCTGCCTTCCAGTGACCCACCTGTGGGACATGGCTACTCATTGTCCCTCTTTACAGATGTAGCCACTGAGCTCTAAAGTTAAAGTGGATCCTGTCCACTCCTGGATGCTGTCACTTCTCTACTATTTCCCATGAGTCTCTTGAAGGCGTTCTGTTATCTCAGTTGTTCCAAATTTAGTTTCAGTGTTCTTTTTTTCTTTAAAGTTGGTCTCTGAAAGACCCTCAAAAATGCCATGTCCATTTTCCCCTGGGTGCCTGTTTCTTAGATCCAGCTGTACCTTTCAGTTCCTCATCTATCTTAAAAAGATTTGTGTGTGTGTGTGTGTGTGTGTGTGTGTGTGTGTGTGTGTGTGTGTGTGTGTGTGTTTGCCTGTGTGTAGGTAGCACCACATGAATGCAGTACCCACAGAGGCCAGAAGAGGGTATCAGATCCTCTGGAGCTGGAGTCACTGATGGTTGTAAGCTGCCATGTAGGTGCTGGGAACTGCATCTGGGTCCTCTGAAAGAGCATCAAGTGCTCTTAACCACTGAGCATCCATCTCCTCCTCACTCCCTTCTATTCCTCTCAGTCTTAACAAGATCCAGGGTAAGTGAGCCTCTCTTCTTCCATGACACTGTTCCCTCTACTCCAGGTGACTTTGTGTCAGGGCAGCCAGCATTTATGGTACCCTGATGTTCCTGATTTTCGTGGGTTCCTCCCACAGCATATCTGGAATGGGCTGTGTGTCCCTGGAGCAGTAATGTAGGGGAACTTCCACAGCTGGCTTACAAGAGAACTGCCACTTCTACTAAGCTTTTTCTTGGAACTCTTTGTGGAGGAGCCCATTACCCTGCCTGGTGTTCCTTAAGTAATACAATGGAGAAAACTGAGCCTTTTTTTTTTTTTTAACTATTAATGAGCATCAACTGGCCAGCAACATGAGTGACTGTGCCCTTGTGACAATTAATTCTTCTGTCCTGACAGGGTCTGTATACTCAGTATGACTGTAGCCTCAATATCTAGATTCCAAACTTAGGGGAGTCCTGAGCCAGAACTCTATGGCTGAACTGCTCCTGAATTCTTGACTCTAAATACTGTTGTTTTAGGCAGCTAAGGCTTAGGGGCATTTTGTTCCACAGCAATAGCTAACAATATACACTAGTTAACTCAATTCCAGAAGGCAGGATTTTTTTTCCCCATTTACTGTCTCGTCTACATTTTGGTGTGTTTAATCTTGCCTCTCTGATAAGACAGTCAAGACAGCTGTTCTTTGTGTAAATTCTATGTCCCCATTATGCTTTGTGGAAGCTGGGGGACATTCTCACTGACTTGTCTGCTTACTGTGTGTGAAAAGAAGGCGAGTTCTAGAGAGACCCTGCACATGCGAACACCCGCACTTGTCTGTCCTGTGCCCTCTAAGTATTGCTACAACTTGAATGAGGCTGACAAATGTCCACATGATGTTCATCTCTAGTGTGGTGACACTGAAGTTGTGGAACCTTTGAGGTAGAGCCTAGAGTGAGGTGATTAGGGTGATTGAGGTGATTAGGCTAGGCCACGGCGGGTGCATTTCTCTACCCAGCTCAATCCTATGAAAGTGGATTGTCTCAAAAAATGAAAGTAAGCCTGTCCCCTAAGTCTCTCTGGCTTCCTGACTCATCATGGCTGTGCCCTGACTATGATGCCATATTGTGATATAGTCAGAGGGACTTACTAGAGCTAACCAAATGCTAGCACTATGCTCTTGAGGCTCCAGAACTGAGAAATAAATAAATCTCTTTTCTACAAAGCACCCAGACTCAGGTATTTTGTTACTGAAACAGAAAATGGACCAGAGCAGTATGCAAACAATGTGCTGCATTTGTTTATACATAGGACACCTGCAAATTCTCACCTAAGGCACGAAACTCACTATCACACTCAAGGATGTCCATGTGAGAAGTTCCAAATATTCTCACACGTACAACGGAAGGGAGAGGAAGGCCTGGAGAGGGCTGCTGTTATAGCCAGTGCTTTTCATGATTTACTGACTCACTCCACACCTTTTCCAAAAATATTTCTTTTAAAGCCAGAGTGACAAGCCCCCTTTAAGCTTTCCTGATGGTCAGCTCTAAATAGCTGGTATGCTTAACCCCACACAACAATCTAGGAACCCAAGAATCGAGAAAAGTGCTGGGCAACAGGAGAGGGTGGTGGTGGTGGTGGGTAGGGTGGGGTTGCTGCAACTTCTGGAAGAGCCCTGACCCAGCACCTCATGGAGTCACCCGCCCCATCCCCAGACACACCTCCCAGCCCAGGCCTTTTCCCTAAAGACAAAATGCAGGAGCACGTGACCCTTCTTGCTTAGTCTCTAGTTCATTCATAAGCTGGTGGGAGATTTTTCTAGGCTGATGAACACAGTGAAAGCCGGGAGGAGAGCCGTGTAGTATGATGCCTTCAGGATGGAGGCAGCTCAGGCTCAGCTCTGGCCGGGTGGGTGGAGGTGACCACAGATGCAATTAGTATGGAGCCCATCCTCTCCCACAAGACCATTTTATCCCAGGGGAATAAAGTGCCAGCTCATCCGCCCTCTGATTTGGGTTGGATGAAATGAATTTTTAGCTTTTCTGGGGAGTCTTTGCCAGAGGGGAGAAGGAGGGGGTCAGGAATAAACAAACATACTCCAGTTCTCCAAAGAAAGGGCAGAGGGAGTGGACTGTGCAGGCACATGGCTAGGGACAGTCACCCTCACTCCCGCCAGCCATGCTTTGTTGCCCAATTAGCTGTCCATTGCTGCCAGCGTGGGTCTCAAACATTACCTGCCTTCTCTCCTTAGCTTCTGGCTCCCAAAACATCCCATGCTCAACTTGCCTACTTGCTGGCTTGTCTCTTGCCGGTTTCATTGATCACCAACGGGCTCAGTTTCCCCTACTTTCACATTACTCTTTCTGTCCTGTCAGTTAAAAGGCAGTCCTTGCTCAACGCCTAAGTCTTGTTTACCCCTCAGGACTTGCCCATGTATCACCTCCTCCAGGAAGCCTGGCAGAACTAGGTATTTATCCTTCAGTTTCCTTTCCTTTACTCTATCAAAAGCATGAGGCTCACAGTGACTTCTCTGTGTCTGCCTCAAGACAGGGCACAGGCTGTTCCCGGCCAGAATCTGCGGCTTCTCCTTAACTGGTACCCATGTCTGGGGACTGAGCTGCTGAGTACATTTGGTAGTTCCCCCTGAAGTAAGGTAAGTCAATCTTACCTCCATTGAGTGAGCAGGGAAGGAATGGGGAGGCATAGGTTTCACCCTTCCAAGAAGGCCGAACCCAACACATACCGGTCATCTCCTTAATTGTGGTAAAGAAAGTGACATGCTAAACCAGAACGTTTATTAAACAGGGGCTAAATATCTATAGGAAAAACAAACAAACAAACCAAGAGTCTAGTTCTCCCGATTAAACACTTTGTAAATGTGTAGAAGGGATTTTTTCGGAAGCTTCTGTGACCCAACAATGCTTCAATACAACCATGATTTCAAAGCAGCCACTGTGGAACATTCCACTTTGTCCCTCAGCACAGTATTCCCTTTACCCTGGGGGATATGAGTCCAGACCTACCCAGGATGCCAGGACTGTGGGAGGCACGCCCACACTCAGTTTCTCCCATATGCATGGGCCTGTACTGGTGTTCAACTTCGAAGTTAGTCAAGTAAGAGATGAGCAATAACAGTACAAGAGAACAATTATAACAATATGTTGTAATAAAAGTTATTGAAAATGTATGAATTATTCATTTCTGGATATTTCTATTTAATATTTCAGGACAGTGGCTGACCCTGGGTAACTCAAACTGCAGAAGACAAAACCTTAGCATTATTGCATTTGGAGTCTGAGATGTGAGGGACACCTCAGAGGGGACTTGACCCCCTGGGAGGGCACAGAACCATAGTTTCTTGAGCACCTACTATGTGCCAGATAGTGATCTGGCTCTTTTGTCTTTATTATCTCAGTCCTCATGTGGATATTATGGGATGGTGATCTTCACTCCCATTTTCCTACATCAAGGAAAAGGCTGCAAGAACTAAGGTCAAAGTATACCATGCACTCCCCATCATCACCAGGATGCTTGTGCAGGCCCAGAGATCATGTCCCTTCCCCCAGGGCCTCTCTTTATTGAGAGAGTATGCCTAGGCAATAAGAGGTGGAAGAAATTGGAGTCTCTGCCTGCCAGTGTCCCAGAAAGGGTTGTAAAGATGCCACCTTCACCTTTAAGCCCTTCCTGTCCTTGTCACTGGTCAAATCCAGAGGTGAAATCAAGCCTCCATGTTCCCAGGACTCTCCTGGCTTATACATCAAATGTTCCACATTCCATGAATCTCTTGCATTCAGGACAGGCTGTGACACTTGGTCACCTAAGACAGTTTCTACCTTCTTATCCATACCACCCACCTTACTGGCCTTTAAGGATCACATGACTCCAGTTCCATGAAACACAGCAGGCTTTTTAAAGGCCGGCACCCTTGAATAACCACCTGCCCCATGTGGTGCCAGGGAACTGCTGTCACCTATATTGCTCAACTCCGGCACTTTTCTACCTTAGTTGGGGGCAGTCCCCTGCCTGCTCCCAAGAGGACAAAGAAGGGCAGAAAGCAGTAAGAAAGAATTCGATAGAAATGGGAGGGAGAGGAGAGGTGAATGAAACTGAAATATGGAAAAGGGGGAGCAAACAAAAGCAGGAACAAGGAGGGAGTAAAGGAGAAAAAGTCAGAGTGACAACATGGCTAACACACGGGTGGCCAAAGCTGGGACTGGCTGGGGTCCATAGGTGCTTTATTTCTGGGGCTGTGGGGTTACCACACTCAGTATTACTCTTTGACCCTCTGGAGCTTATGCAGAGGAAGGTAAGGACCTTCACACCAGCAATTCTGAGAACTTCCCTGTGTACCTCTGAGAACTTCCCTGGTCTCTAGCATGTGGCATGATCATAAGTGTTCCTTAATAAGGACGGTGACAGTTGTGATATTGATCTCTGGCAATCCAGTCCTCTTAAGTAGGTCTTTCCGAGTCAATGTCAACACAAGGTTGGGTAATTATCTTGGAAATTTGAGCAACCTAGCCAGGAAGATGAGAAGGTGGCCCAATCCCTTGGGAAGGAGAATCAGGACTGGCTTCATACATATGTAGGTGGTGCTAGATGAGGTAACTCAACCCAACCCAACCTTCTAGCAGCCTGACTTGAGGCTACACAGCCTGCCTTCTGGCCACTGGGAATTCCCACCACAAGAGATCTGAACAAGATAGCCTGCACTCAAATTAGTCCAGGATTTCTGGGCTGATCTGAGAGTTGAACATGAGAATTCATCAGATCAATGGCTTGTCTCCTTAGAAGGCCACAGAAACATTTGGACCTGGGCCTACCAATCATGTCACTGACTCATGTGAAGTCAGAGAGAGAAGCTGGGATAGACAGAGTGGACCCTGCTGTGACATCTATTACTTCAGCTTTAAGTGACATTCTCCTACACAGACCCCTTACTCAAGTACTAGGCATGTCTTTCAGCTTGGAAGAGGCCTTGCTGTGCTTTAATGGTAGGAAGTAGTACTTACCTTCCCACTGAGGGACAGGTTCACTTTGACTCTCACTCCTCACAGTGAGTTCACAAGCTTATCACAGGGCCCGGCCAGCTGTACAAGAACAGCAGGGCTATGAATCTGAAGCAACATCTGGCATCCATATCCTAGCCTCCATTGGCTACTATGAACTGAATGAACACCTGAATGTCAGAAAACCTGTCTGAAATACATACCCTGCCCCCAAGCAAGCCCTCGGTAAGGGGTCACTTAACCGTTTAACTCTGTGTATTCCAGCTCAGGCTTTGCTTTTGTTGTTCAGTTGGTTTGATATTTGCTGTTGTTACTTGGCTGTTTTGTTTTCATGAGACAAAGCCTCTTGTAGCTCTCAGGCTGGGTTTGAACTTGTGGTGGAGGATAGCCTTGAAATCTTGATTGTTCTACCTGCCCCTAAGGTACTGAGATTCCAGATGAGCACTGCCAGGTCCTAGTGTGGACTTTCTGCTCTGCCTCCGCCCACACCTGCCGCACTGGTGTGACTCACACAGCTTGAAGAATACTGACATGAACATGAAGCCGTGCTTTCCAAACTTTCAAGTCCTAAAACTCATAGGTAATGCTTTTTTTTAAATGGCACACAGGAGTCTGAGGGTTCTTAGGAGAGGCTGAAAAATTCAGCTGACGAGAATGCCAAGAGGGCTAGTATCTGCCACTGCCTGGGAAGCTCGGAAATAGACAGTTTGAGGGGTAGAAACCTGGAAGCCTGGCCTCATGTCCTGGTACTGTTTGATGTCTCTTGAGGTCACAGAGGTATCCATGGGGGCCTGTGGCTTCCTCTGCCTCACAACATGGCCTCCTGCCATGGCTTCTGGAGAAGTGATCCCATCTGACAGTATGTCTGATATCAGAGCTGGTGAGAGAGCAGGACTGCACATCTCTCAACACTCCCTTCTCTGGGGTTATCTCAGGGTAAAGGCTTGCCAGCTGTACCTTCTGTCTACAAGTCCACAGCCCCTTCTTGTGTAGAGGCCTCTTGGCTCCAGCATGTGATATCAGTTCCTTCCTTCACCCACTATCTGGGTACTACCTTCTGGCTGGGCCCAACCGTTGGTACCCATACCACACATCTCCAGAGCATTTACAATGCCCACAGGACGTCCCTAGGGCCTATGATCTACCATCCCTGGTTTAAAGTCCTGTCTCTAAAGGCCAACATCTTCCTATAGCTCACCTCCTCCTGCCCCTTTGGATCAGTCTCTGGCCAATAGCACATCACATGCACATACTCTCCTGATGGGGTGCTGACAAGTTACGGGGAGTGGGGATGATGTGTTACAAGCAGGATCAAAAATCATAACCTGGCTTTGATTTAAAGAAAAATTAACTTCATACATCATATTCAATGCAAAGTAAGAGGTGAGTGTATGGAGAACATATGTGTAGATTACAGCATTAAGTGTGTGAGCCCAAGCATAAATGAAGCAGCTACACAATTATAGATGCTGTCAGGACCTGAGTATTAATCCAGATATTTGGCAGCCATAGGGAAGCCTCAATTCTTCATTCTACTCAAAGACAAAGTCAATTTAGAGTCTCCCTCCTGTTTCTAGGAGAATGAGGGTAAGGATGCAGGTTGGTATCTGGGCATAGCCACATGTTTGATGAAGAAGGGTTCTCCCCCTTCAGCCATGTGGGGGAGAGGAAGGAGCAGACACTGAAAGTCAGGGGCCAGGCTTAAAACGGCTTAGTTCTCAGCCAGCATGTGTGACTTGGGAAGAATGATCAGCCTCCTTGAGTACATGAAGGAGTTAGGTTTTACCTTGATTGTCTATTCACAATGGCTGAACTGGCTAGGGGCCAACAGATGACCTGTTTGTCCTACTTCTATTTGTACATCAAGAGCTGAAATGGTCAGTTTTCTGTATTAACTTAGCTTGGCACCCAGGTATTCGGTCCAATACAAATAGATGCAGCTGTATAGTGTTTTGATTTTTACAAAGGGGAGGTTAATATTTAGACTTAGCAATGGAGTAGTACCGAAGAGAAAGACAGACCTCCCCACACCTACAGATACCCAATTTTTCACAAGTAAGCCAAAAATATACACAGAAGAAAAGCTAGTATCTTCTATGGTGCTGGTCAAACTGGGCTAGAATGATAATAGAACCATATGTATCACCCTACAAAACTCAACAAACTCCAAATGGACCAATGATCTTAAGACTAGATACCCTGAATACCATAGGGAAGAAAGTGGTTATTGGCTTGAGCCCGTAGGAACAGGAAAGGACTTTCTGAACAGGACCCCAGTAGGACAGATACTAAGAGCAAACTAAATGGGACCTCATAAAGTTACAGAATGGGGAAAACCTTCACTGATTATACAAATGACAGAGTGTTAATATCTAGCACATACAAAGAACTAAAAATAAAACCTGAACATATAGAAAACAAGTTTTTAAAACTCGGGTCTAGAAACAGAAAGATCTCAAAAAGATGGAACACAAATGATGGAGAAACACTTAATAAAGGGTTCAACATCTTTGGCCATCAGGGAAATTCAAATTAAAACTACTTTGAGATTTCAACTTACCAAAGTTAGAACAGACAAGATTAATAAAACAAATGACAGCACACGCTGGCCAGGATGTGGGTGAAAGGTACACTCATCCATTGTTAGTGGGAGTGCAAACTGGTACAGTCACTATGGAATCAGTGTGGAGGTTCATCAAAAAGGTGACAATATATCTATCACCAAAGTCAGCTATACCATTCTTGGATATACCCAAATAACACTATATACCAGTATAGAGATCCTTGCTCATCCATGTTCATTGCTGCTCTAGTCATAATAATCAGAAATTGGAAATAGCCCAGGTAGCCATCAACTGATGGGTAATGAAAATGTGATACATTTACATTATAGTATATTATTTGGCTGTTAAGTAAAATTAGAATATGAAATTTGGAGGTAAATGATTGGAGCTAGAAACAGTCATCACGTGTGAGGTATCTCAGACTCAGAAAGACAAATTTTTCATGTTTTCTCTTATTGTACATCTTAGCTTTCAAGCTTTGGATACAGTGTATTTAATTTAGAATATCCACAGAAGTTAGAGATGTGGCCCATACGTTTCTGTGGCCTGACTAAATCTCTGCCCACACTGTTCCACTGCCAGTAGGCTTGGCCCTATCCAGGTGTCTCTGTGGGTGGCATGCCTCTGGCCTTGCCCAACTCTCCCCTGCCTCCACCAGAAAATGCCCTTCCCTTCCTTGTTGGCTTACCTCCTAACTTTGTGCTGGGCCCAGGAGCTGCCACTGCCTTTGGATCTGTTCTTCCCTCTACTTGTTTACATCACACCACCAGCAGGATACCATCAGCTAGAGAGCACTTCCTACAGTGGTTTTCTCCAGACTGAGAGCAGCCTGTAGACATATGAGGCACATAGCCAGAAGCTGTGAGGGCACCCCGCCTGTGGTCAATGGAAGTCTCAGGAAGTCAGTCATTTAATTGAATCCTCTACTACTGAGGACCAGGTTATGTCCTACACATACATCATCTTGAACTCTGCTTCTATCAGAGTGCAGAGTGCAAGGCTGTTAACACACTGAGAGTGGGATCCCAATGAAAGCTCTGCCCTGACCTTGACATGGGCAGGATGTAGGGTACCACTCTACCAAGGGTATGGGTCAGAGAGAGGGCTCCACACAGCATAACTAGAGTCAAAAGTATTATTCTGTGTATGCCAACAACAACTAGAAGAGATGGTTTTCATTGTTTCACCATAAAAATGATAAATGTTGAAGATGGACATTCTAAATATCTGATATGATCATTCCCCAGGGTGTGCATGGGTTGAAGCATGACACCATAGCCCATAAATATGTACAATCATATGTGAAAATAAAAATTAAATAAAACTTCAAACTGGGGTGGGGTGGGGTGAGAAGACCCTACCACCCACCTTCCCAGTTACAAGTTCATCCCAGGTTTGCAATGAGATTTTAAATTCAACCTTTTGTGAATTATATAAAGTCAACAAATGTTCCTGCTCTTCCATAGCTTTATTACAGGTTTGCTGATATGTTTGAATAAACCCCTTCTCTTGGAAATGATGATGACAACAACACACAAGGCCTGTGTCTAAGTGGCTGGAAATGACGACAGAATCAGGCCCAGCATCAGCAACAGGAATGGAGGGCAGAGATGCTGCAGGCACCACCCCATCCCTCTGTGCACGGCTTTAGATAAAGCCTGGAGGGTCCTGGAATCATGAGGCTATTACACAGGCTCGTGGAGCTGAGGTAACTCACCAGAGGCATCAGTGCTCCTGTATAGTAGAGAGAGGAGCTCAAATGACTTCAAGGGACTTCAAAGTCATATCACAGAGGCAGAAAGGGACACGCCTTTCCAATCACTCAGCACATGCCCTGTGTGCCTGGCATTGCCAGGCTTGCAGCAGTGAACAATCCAAGCCACAATAAATATACAGTGTAGCTCGTGGGGGTGGGTGGGGTTGGCTTGCTGGTCCGGGATCAGAGGCAGCAGAGGGAGGAGGAGGAGGAAGGTTGACCCATCCTTGTGGATCTGAGCCAAGGGCACAGCTGGAAAGAGCTGGGTCCTCAGTGTGGGGGCCCAGGACAAGCAAACAAGACTGAAGAGGGGAAGAGAGAATTCATCCTCTGTGGGGAGTGTGTGGTAAAATATTTTTAGGATGGAGAAGGTGGGAAGTATTTTTAGGATGGGCCGTTCTTCCCATTACCCTACCCCTCCTGTGGGGAAGAGAAGGGAGGTGGCACTAGATGATTGGAGGTGGGGGGGGTCAACTGGCACACTCTGCAGAGGAGGAAGTGGCTCTAGGCATTGTCTTTGGATTAGGGCCCTGGGTATTTGACTCAGGCCAGGCTCCTGCCAGACACTTCTCTTTTAGGACTGGAGCCTACTGCCACCTCTCTGCCCCCTGCCACATCCCCAATCTCCCTTCAGGATGACCTGAAAGGAAGGTTTATAAGAGGAAAAGGAATGAAAAGGATCCTATTTAACAGCACACACTGGGCGGAGGAACTTCCTGACAGGAACCCTTGTGGAAACTAGGCCTAGCTTGGCCATGGAAAACTGGTTTGGCTCAGGACTGGCCAGAGTGGACAGGGGACCTCAGGCAGCTGTACATCGCAATTAAACTGGCCTTGTCCAAGTTCACTTTCCTTCTCATACCCCCAAAGCAGGCAGACACTATAATAATCTGTATACCATGAGGCAGGCAGGCAGGCAGGGGAAGGTACCATTTCTTTTAAATCCAGGGATGGGTAATCACCCTCACTGAGGTCACAGAGACATGGACAGCAAATCGAGAGCAGATGCAAGCAATTGAGCAGGCCAGAGAGCAGAGCCATTGCCACCAGGCACCCGGCCTGAGTCACCGGGTGGGGAGGGCAGGCAGGGTGGGCAGGGCTGGCTATCTTTATTCTGGGGCTTGGGTGTGGGGTTCAGGAAACAATGCAAACAGAAGAGTCCTCAGGGCTGGGACAGGCACAGGGCTGGGACTGGCACGGGGCTGGGCAGGTACCGACAGGATCTTGGCAGTCAGCTCTTAAGACCCAAGAATTACAACAGGCCCCAAATCCGAATGGGAGACGGTCTTTCCCTCCCCTATCCTGCTCCCCTGTACCCACCCTAGTAGATTGCACTGCTCTTTTTATCCAGGGCTAAGCCTGGCTGCAGCCGGCTACCCTGGTTTCCAGCCCTTCTCCCCACTACCTTTCTCTAAAAGCTACTGCTGGCAGGAAAGGTTTGGTGTGGGAGTTTCGATCCCTGCCCAGTTCTGCCGGGCTTCCAGGCCACTTTGTGGTAACACCCCGTCCCTCTCCTCAGTCTTCCTTGCCTCTCTGCTTTGTCTCCAGCAGAAACATTGGCTCCTTAGGGCCAAGACTCTGCAGCCTGCCAGACCCCAGCTGAGGAAGTGCTCAAGCTTTATTCACCTCAGCATTTTCCAAAATCATCCTCCACCTGTGCCAGCCTTCTGCACGGCCACATTTTCATTCATGGAACACTGTGGAACATGAGCTTCGAGGCGCAGGGGCCATCTCTGCTTAGTGGTGCTCCTGCCCTCCAGCAGAAGACTGGTAGGTAGTAGAGGCTTCCCGGATAGCAGATGCCTATCATACAAACAAAGGAGAACCCCTGGGCACTGGGGTAATTATGCAGAACACTATGGCTTAGAGTACTCTAGTGCCACACCCAGTGCACTAGGGATGCCTCAGGGACATCCTGTGTCAAGAGGAGGGCTATCAGGATGGTTTGGGATGAGTGATCTTAGGGTTTTTTGTTTGTTTGTTTGTTTCTGCACCCTATGACCCTTCTAGAGGTGGAAGAGACAGGAAAGTGATGGCATTTCCCCTAGATGCTCCCCATGGCAAACATGGAGTCTTCATCCTGAAGACAGAAGAGGGAATGAGGACACTTGGGCTCAAAAAGACTCCAGGCTCTACTGCTGTCAAAGTCATCCCTGTCCAGTGATGCTTTGCTGATGGGTCAGACAGTCTACATATGACCACCTTTTCATCATCATCATCATCATCATCATCATCATCATCATCATTATTATTATTATTATTTTGGTTTTTCCAGACAGGGTTTCTCTGTATTGCTTTGGAGGTTGTCCTGGAACTCTCTCTGTAGACCAGGCTGGCCTCGAACTCACAGAGATCTGCTTGCTTTGCTTGCTTCTGCCTCCTGAATGCTGCTGGGATTAAAGGCGTGCATCACCACAGCCTGGCTCCCTTTTTATTATTCTTAAGTTTCCCTTGATCCATATTATTAATTAACTCACATCTTTGCTAGCATCAAAATAGCTTCCATTAAAGTGTTCAAAGGGGAAGGAGGCAGCCTAGGTATGGGGAGAGGAAAAGGGTTTGATACCATCCCCAGGCCTCTGCTGTCTCTATCCTGACCCCTACAACTCTGTAGTGCTGTAGGCATGGTCAAGAAGAGGCACACATGTAGAGTGCAGGGGGGCTGAGAACCCCCAGGTCCATCTCAGGCAGCAGAGGGGCTCCTTTCTGCGTTTCCCAGCCTTAGTTTTGTCCTTTCTCCCATCTGAATGACTGAACACGTGAGAATGGCAGAGCTAAGCAGAGGGCCTTTTAAGGCCCACCTGCCGGGGTGACTAATCCCTCAGCACCTATAGAAATCAGAGTGTGGCTGGTGACGCCCATCCTCCTCAGAGTCAGCTCTCTGGAGTCCTAGCTCTCCTAGAGTGAACATATAATCCTTCTCCATGCCCTAAGAGGGGCCTGAAATGCCCTCCCAATCTTCCCCCTCCTTGCACCTGCTAGGCAAACTCAACAAACACTTTCCAGATGGCTGGTGAAACCAGAAGCCAGCACCCAGTGGTTCATTGTAGTTCCACCTCAGGTAAATCACGACTCAGTATCTTTGTGAGGGTTCTGAGATGGCTAGAGTATAGTCAGCACCAAATATTTGTAGAGTGAATGAAAGAAAGCAAACATTTACACCCTGTTTTGTTTTGCATTATCTATTCTGAAAAGGGAGGTGCCGGTTATTCCAGCTCTGGGCTTCAAAGCACCTGGCAGGCCAGAGGGTAGGGATAAATGCATTCAGATGAAATGAGAGGAACTCAGGTCCAGTGGGACCTAGGTGCTTTCCTCTCTTCCTAACTGTCCCTTCCTGGCTATGTTAGCATTTCCCTCACCCAAACAGAGGGTGAAAGTGATTGGCTCTGGGGGGATTCCAGTGAGAGAGGGCAGCCTGACTCACCCCAGGCCCATATGATAGCAAATATATCTCACACCTGGAGGAGGGGTGGGCTCAAGCCCCCTTGATGGGCCATCTGAATCACTGGACTCTCTTGGTGTCAGGTTGTCTGCTTTGTGAGATACCATGGGAGCCCCTGGTTCTCATGCATGTAGCCTCTAGGGGACTGAGGGAAAGCACTCTATTTCCTCTTCAGGGGGAGATTAGCTACTAGTAGCTCACATACCTCCTTGTAATGGAACAGCAAGACAGCCAACTGCCTTGGTACAACTGTCCCTCAGGCACAGGACAGAGATGCCAAGCTTTTGTGTGTTTCACCCTCTGAGGGGTGAGCACAGGCCATTTGATTGAGCGACTTATACAATTCCCCAGAGCAGACAGCTTTGGCTGCGGAGCCATATACCTAGCTCACCTCATCCCATCCCCACCCAGAAAGGGATCCAATAGTAAAGGCAGCTGGAGGAATGATGTCTGGTCTAGAAACCAGGCCCTGGTCCTGGATTTGAATTTCACAAGTTGGGTAGCTTTGCCTCACTGATTCTCAGGGTTCCTAACATCATAATGAAGGTGATTATGACAGATTCCCAAAGCTGAGCTAACCCAAACACAGCAAACACAGTATAACACATATTTTCTTCATGACTGGTATAGAAACCTCCACATATGGAAAAATCAAAAGAACTTTTTAAATTCCTATTTACAGTTGTATGTGTGTGTGTGTGTGTACAAGTTCATGTGGGTGTGTATTTGTGTGTGTGTGTGTGTGTGTGTGTGTGTGTGTGTATGTATGTGTGCATTATTGAGGGTTGTTGAGTGTATTTCTCGGTTGTCATTTTCCATCTCTAACTGAACCCAGAGCCTGTGGTTAGGCTAGTCTGTCTGATTAGTAAACTCTAGGAATCTGCTCTTTACCGACCCAGGGCTGGACATTTGCTGCCACTGTGCATGGCTTTTAGGCAGGTGCTAAGGTCCAAACTCAGGTTCTCATGCTTGCACAGCAAGCATTTTACCAACTGAGCCATTTCCCCAGCCAATGAAAGGTGTTTTATTGACCAATTTTCACTCTGCCTGTGATGCACTTTGATGTTTTCTATTCTATTCTGCTTTTCTTTCTTTTCTTTTCTTTTTTTTTTTTTATAAGCTGGAGGTTGTTGCCTGCTGGATCAATCAAATGGTTCATAAGAGCATAACACCTGTCGTCTGGAAACGCTATCTTACACAACGGAGTTTTGATCAGCTCTCCGGAGTGACCACGGGGGACTGGAGGCCTGAAGCACGACGTCTTCACCCTGTTTTCCTGCCTGTCCAGCATCCATTCGTCCTCTCTTTAGCCCCCGCTCCTGAGCCCTGCCACTCACCTGTATCGTCACACACACTGCTCTCCATGGAAGGTCACCCTGGAGCCAGAGAGGGGAGGAAAGACCACAGGGAAGAGTTTGCCTCCGACCCCTCTAATAGAGCCCCACTCCATAGGCCGACAGACGAACTGCTGACATGGGAATCTCTCCATTAGGACTGAACACTTCTCAGTAATAGAATTTGTCCTAACAGGGCTTTACTACTCAATCCAGTAGTGAAAACATTTCAGAGCCCTGAAAAAATGAAATAAAAGAAGTTCCTCTGGCTGTAATGTGCCTGTCGTCCCGTCTGATGAAGTTATAAACAGCCTTAATCTACCAACCCATTTTTGGATCTTATTTTCTCCAATCCAATATCATATATCGTTCTGAAGCTGAGGGTGTGGGAAACCAGATCACACACAACACACTGTGAATGGTGTTGGCCGAGGGTAACCTGTAAACACAACGTAAGGTGGCTGGTCTCTTCAGGGTCACCTCAGGGACCATTTCCCACCAAGTGTCTGCACAAGGGACGTTCTGGAATCCTCTGTGGGATGGGGCCTCTTGTGTAGCCAGTTTCTGTGGTTTACATACCTGGGCTGAAGTGTGGCAGTGCACAGGTGTGCAGGGAACATGTTCCCTCGCTTGGAGCAGACAGAAAGGGAACTGAACTATTTGGGGAGCCTTGACCATGGGCAGAAGAGAAGGAGGTCAGACAAGAAGGAGAGGTCAGGGCCAGCCAGAGAGGACTGAGGTCATGCCAGTGATGAGCCATCCTCTACCAGTTTCAGCATCCCCAGCTGTTACCTGAGTGGGCCAACAGCTTCATATAGCCTTTTTTTTTTTTTTTTTTTTTAAATCTCACTTCTCCTATTAACACTGCTCCCTCCTTCATTTAGGATTGACTCCTAGGAGTGGTGGCATGTGACTTTTGGTTTGGGTCAGCTTATTCTTGCTGCTTTGGTGGTGTCCCACTACCCCCAGACTGGTTCCACCGGGGCCCATCTGAGTGTCATTAGGGTCTTCAGCACACACTGGAGCCCAAGGTGCCCAGAGCTATAGAGGCCTAACAGACACAAGCTCTATTCTTTTCATGCCATACCTCACAGCCCACAGGGTCCCAGGACTCTAAATCCTCACTGTCACTGCCCAGGTCCTGTAGGGATGAGAACCTGTAGAGCATGTGTGGCAGGGCACAGGGGAGCTGGTGACTGTCTGTATAGGGGATGGTATCTGGTATCAGGGAGGGCCTTAGTCACTTTAACCCAGTGGTTCTCAGCCTTCCTAATGGTCTCAGCTGTGACCATTTAATATAGTTCCTCATGTGGTGGTGACCCCCAACCACAAAATTACATCATTGCTTCTTCATAACTGTAATTTTGCTACTGTTAGGAATCGTAATGTAAATATCTGATATGCAGGATATGTGATATGAGACCCCTGTAAAAGGGTTGTTAGACCCTCAAAGGGGTCATGACCTACAGGTTGAGAACTGCTGCTCTAACCCTTCCTACTGATTCCCACACCTCCCCAACTGGTTGAGGCTCACAATTCCACAGCTCAGTTTTCTTCCCTCTGGTATAAGACAAACCTGTAGTCTAGTCTACATGAGAAGGTCAGCTCCTGGGAGTGGTGTCATGAAGCCTTATCAGTCAAGTGTATCTGGGAACAGTAAGTTCATTCTAATCAACTGAGCTCATGGGCCTTACTGGTAGCCACGCCCTGCTGGACCTTTTGGGATGAAATGAAGAACAGGCCTATAGCTTTCCCTCCAAGAACCTGGGGTTTTCTCCCAAAAGCATGCTTAGGAGCTGGAAAGGGGACTACTAAAGAGAGAGAAGAGCGAGAGGAAGGAGAAAGTCCACTTCTCCCCATGCATACTTAGCCTCCCATGCACACTCATAGGTGCATCAGTTCTCCCTGCAGGATTTTTCCACCGAGGAAATCTATTACAAATATGTCTGCACTGCCAGAACTGTCATTAACTGACCAGGAATGAAAGAGGTGAAGGGTAGTCCCAGACCACTGTGTCACCCTACTTCATAGCTGTGTGGGTTAATAGTGTGAGCACCAGAATGCTGTGTGTCTTCAGAGGGCTCTGCGGACATCAGCTGCTACTGTTTCCTAGTTGCAAATATCAAGTTCGCTACACCACGAGGAACTGTATTAAATGGTCACAGCACTGGGAAGGCTGAGAACTGCTGGGTTAGAGTAATCGCACAGACAGCCTTACTCTCATATCCTTTAGGAATGTGCAGGTCCCTCAGTGGTCCCTCCGATCTGTCTCCAACTACACATGAGTGACTCTGGTCCTGAAGAGGGACAGGCCTACGGTTTAGCCCATGTAGAGATGCCTCCTCTTTGTCCCCACACCTCTCAGATCTTCACAGTGCCAACTGACTCATTCCCCAAGCCACTGACTGGGATTGCTTTGCTCTTGCTCAGTCACTCAGTGGGTCCCATCATGACATGAAGGAAAATGCCTTAGCCTCTCATCTATCTGTCATTTTTCCTTCCCGTTGTTTTTGTTTTGTGTCTCTCTGTTGCTCAGCACATGGGAGCCACAGTAAGTAGGCTCTTGTTGAGCTGTTAAGTGTCCAGCCCTGTTCCAAAGGGGCTTTTACTCACTTAGCCCTCACAATAACTTCACAAAGCAGATACCATGAGACACAGCTTGATTAAGAGATAGACTAAGAGGGGCTGAAGAGATGGTTCAGTGATTAGGAGGACTTCCTGCTCTTGTGGATCACCTGAATTCCATTCTCATCACCCACAGGGTTGCTAAAAACTGTTTGCAAGTCTGGTTCCAGGGAATTCAACACCTTCTGGCCTCTGTGGGCAGTGCATGCACTTGGCAAATAGACAAACATGCATAAATATATACATAAAATAACACACACAAAATAATTTTTAAAAAAGAAAAGAAAAAGTGGGGAGGGACTCAAGATCACACAGCAAAGTGGAACTGGGACTGAATTCCAAAAGCTAGGCTCCACAGCCCGCCTTCCTTCTGGTATCCCAAGAATCTATGACACTGGATTAATATAACAGATTTTAAACTTTTCAGACACTCATTTCCTATCTTGTTTAAGGCTCACAATTGTGTTGGAGTGTGTACTGTTATCTCCATCTTTTCAAATAATAATATGATAATAACCTCCATTTGTTAAGAGCCGACTCCATGTGAGGCATGCAGTGTTAATGTGTTTTCTAAAGAGCTCCTCCTGACTATTCTGAAAAAAAAGAAAAAAACCCCATTATCCTCATTTTTCAGCTAAGAATATAGGAGGTCAGAAATAGTAAGTGACCCATCCAGGATTATCAAATAACTAGTGGTAGAACTTGGGAATTACCTGATGTCTCCTGGTGCTGGCCACTCAGCTTGGACTTTGTTATGAGTGGTTCACTATGCTTCCAGGTCTGAAGCCCAAAGGCAAAGAAGATACCTTAATTCTACATCAAATCAAGAAGTTTTAGAGTGTTCCAATGTGTTCAGGTGGCCAGGTAGACACTGGCTTTTCTATGTGAAAGTGATTCTGAGGAGTGGACATCATGCCTCCTTAAAACACACTTCCTGCTGCCCCTGGGGTAAAGGCTGCAAATCTTTCACACCCACAAGGGACTATGTTTTTATTCCCACCACTCTGACCCTTCTTGAATTTGATTCAAGGCAGCTTGAGCTGTGACACTGCCTGGTGTTTGCAGACATGGAACCCCGGGTCAACAACTAATGAGTCCTAGAACGTGTGGCTTTCCCAGGTTTTCTTACTTCCTCCAAACAGCTTTAACTTTCCCCCATTTTACTTTATGTTCCCCCTTCTATATTTTAAGCTGGTACTTTTTGAAGACACCTCAACCGTAGGTTTATATAAATCTGAAGGTATATTGGTCTGTGGGATGGACACCATTAGAATCCTCATCAAGGCTTTACCCTGAAATCCACCTTCAGTCACATACTGATGAAAATATGAGCAGAGGCTGCAGGGGTAAATGCTAGCAAATAAGAATAGCTCATATATTTGAATGCTTAGTCACCAGGGAGTGGAACTGTTTGAAAGGATTATAAGGATTAGGAGGTGTGGCCTTATTGGAGAAAGTGAGTCACTGGGGGTGGGCTTTGAGGTTTTAGAAGTCTCTGTCTCTCTCTGTGTGTCTCTTTGTCTCTGTCTGTTTCTTTCTCTGTCTTTCTACCTGTCTGTCTGCTGGTGAGGATATAAAGCTCTCAGCTCCAGGCCCATGTCTGCCTGCATGCTGACCTGCTTCCCGCTATATGAGAATGGACTAACTTCTGAAATGGTAGGTAAGCCCCCAGTTAGATACTTTCTCTTATAAGAGTTGCTATGATCATGCATGTCTCTTCACAGCAAGAAGAACCCTAAGACAAGAAGCTAGAAGTGGTGGCAGAGAAGACACAAGTTGCCATCTGAGACTTCTTGTGGTTTCACGCTCTAACAGAGCTCAAACAATCCATGCCCAGGACAAGAGGCCAGGTTCCACAGTCTCTGTTTCCATCTACTGTCCCATAGGGCAACATCCTGTGATTTGCAGTATTCATTCCCACCAAGTAAGTGATATAATCCTAAATTGGTCCTTCATGAGCCTGAAGTAGGGACACATTGTGGGCTTCCAGAAAAAAAAAAAAAGGCCTTTAAATATAGACAACACTAGAGACAGAAAACTTTCAGGCATATAAAGGGATGTACTAACTCATGTCCTTTTTTTAGATTTATTTATTTATTTATTTTATGTACACAAGTGCTCTGTCTGCATGACCCCACTATAGATGGTTGTGAGCCACCATGTGGTTGCTGGGAATTGAACTCAGGACCTCTGGAAGAGCAACCAGTGCTCTTAACCTCTAAGCCATCTCTCCAGCCCCTTAACTCATGTCCTTAATCCTAGCATTTGGATAGCTGAGGCAGGAAGATTGCTATGAGTTCCAGGTTAGTCTTGGCAACATGGTAAGTTACAGAGCTATAGAATGAGACCCTGTCTCGAAGAAGAAAAAGGAAGAAGAGGTGGAGGAAGAGGAGGAGGAGGAGGAGAAGGAGATGATGATGATGATGATGATGATGATGATGATGAGGAGGAGGAGGAGGAGGAGGAGGAGGAGGAGGAGGAGGAGGGAGCTTCTCTAATGCCAGGCCAAGGGATGAGACTTGACTTTGGTAGCCCCAGCAGAAAGTATTTGGAAGCAAGAACAGATTGAAAACAGTTCACCTGGTGGTGTGCACATTCTCCAGAGAGAAAAAGTGCTTTAAAACCATTATTCCAGCTCATTGGAATCATCTGGATGTTTATTTATCGAGGAACCCTTTGCCCCTAGACTTAAGAGTCAGGTTCAGAGATGAGGGCTCAGAATTCTAGATGCCCCCTGCTCCTCCAGATGACTGACTCATGCTGAGGAGATAATTCACATTGATCACTGGACCTCACTATTTGTACATTGACTGGGTAACGGGGTGGGGCTTCAGGTTTCTATCAGCTCCCAGGTCATGCAGATGCTGTCCCTTCCAGGGCCACACTTGTAGTAGAAAAGTGATAGCAATATGGTTTTGTCCTAACTGCTTGTTCTTCACTATAGAAAAGTAAAAAGTGAGCAAACAAAACCCCCTATATTAAAACAAGAACACATCTACCCACCTAATGAATCAGAATCTCTGGAGGTGAGGTCTCAAGGCCGGGGCGTGGTTTAAATAAAAGATTTCCCAGGCAAGTCTGATCTGCTAGGACTGAGAGTTACAATCCTGGAGCTCTGCAAGGTAGGTGTGCTTCTCTTCACAAGACTGTCAGGAACAGTCCCATGATTCAGCACTGAGCCCAAGTGTGGGTGGGGCCAGCAAACTGAGTGGTGAGGTGGGCATCCCTCAGTCTGGGGTAGGCTGCAGAGGTCTAAGGAGATCATTAACAATGGCTGTAGGCTTACAGTCACGGAGCCATCTTACAGCAGGATGCCATGTGATCATTCAAGCAGTAAAGGAACCAGATCACCCAGGGGCCAACAGGAACATCTAGACAACTGCTAACTGTCCCTTGCTTCATTACAATGGCATCTCTACGTCATTAGCTTTGTAAGATTGCCTGCTGCCATCACGAATCTGATGCCATGTCACATCCAAAAGCCCTATATAAGGACAGAAAAGGAGGAAACGCTTCTAGGAAAATCTTGATTCATTCTCGGAATTCCCCTCATTTTCCATGCCCCGATTCATGAGTAACGCTCCCCTCTGTTCAAGTGGCCCATAAAGCGAGCTATCCAGAATCCCAGTGACACACACACTCTAGAGACCCACACTCAAATCCTGAGTGCATAACTTGTTTTGAAATACATTTCTAATTCTTTACTTATCTCATTTTGTGACAGAGACAAAAACCTGGAAGCACCACATAGAGGTTTCTCCCTATTCTACAGCAGAGATCTTCCCAGGCTTTACTACTGACCTTTATTACCCTTGACCAACATCTGGTGCCCAGAAATATTTCCACTGCAGGAGACCAGAAAGTGCTGGGAACACCACCCCACCCCCACTCCTCCAAGAGAAAAAATGAGAGGAAAGATGTGTCTCTGGGTTTTCTCAGGTCATAAAAGCCAAAGGCAAGATGGCAGCATTCGCTAAGCCAGCCCCATGTGTGACTGGTGTTGCATACCGATGGAGCATGAGTGCTGAGCCAGGGCAAATGGCACGTGTGCTCAACAGTAGCAATCCTGGGGTCTCAGTTATATGAAAGCAAAATCTTTGTAATGGACCTACAAGGTCCCAAGTGCAAGCCTGAACTTTCCAGAAGGGTCACAATCCCCACATGAATCACGCTGAACTAGCCTCATAGACAAGCTGGGTAGGATGAGAGGGCCAAGCTCCATTTCAGTTAGTTCTCTATGCCCAAAGCTCCAAGATAAAGGAGGCAGGAAGGAGGCTCCAAGTGGGAGTTAGGAGACAGAAGATGAGCAGTGGAAGTAGGGGAGTGGAGAGAGGTTGAGACTGTGAATGTTCTCAGGACCTAGGCCTGGCTTCTTGGCTGGCCTTTGATCTCCATGGTCCCTTCCAAGCCTTCATTTCCAAAAGGGTTGATCAACCAGACCACTGGCTGTGAGTGGGTGTTTCCTATCCATTCCTTCCCCAAGCCAGAGGGACAGCCTTCTCTCTATAATCAGAATTAGACCTACCAACCTTCCAGGACTACTCTCCATCCTGTGGAGTAGATCTGTGACTTTGTTAGCCCTGGATAGTTGGCTAGATTTCCAGTAGTAGGCTGACTGTTGTCTTGTTGAGCAGGCACTAAGTTCATTTATAGAGCTGTTGCTTACTAGAAAGGCCATTGTGCCATTATGGCACACTTAGGATTATCATGCCACGTGGGCATCATAGTTGAAGCTTTCATGGTGCCTTTAGGTACTATGGAAGTTAGTCCTCAGGGAGGAGGCACTCAGGTCAGTTCCAGCACAGGGCCTGGCTGGCCACAGGCCTAACCTTCCAAACAAGAGTCTGATGACACTTCCTTGTAGTGTTGTTATTCAGTTTGTGCAGGTGGATTCTGCTATCACATCCACTGTGGACCTTCAGGGAACCCAAGGATACCTTCAGAAACAACTTGGTGATCTCCACTTATCCTTCTTGGTATAGTCTAGGGCTCGGGTGTTCATGTTATACAGTGCCTGCCTAGGCCTCCAAGTCCTCCAGGCCTGGGTGGTGACATATAGTTACAGGAAGAAGGAGCCTTAGCAAAGAGGTGTGTGTGGCTGTCAGTCATACAGTGGTGGCATATGGAGTCATTGTGGAATCACTTACATATTGATGCTGCAGTCATGAGATAGCCATGAACCCAATCATCTCCAGGCTCTCTTCTCTACAGTGAGCTCAAGTCACCAGCCAGAGCCCTGGCTGAGTTACAGGAGAGCCACCTACTTGTACTTGCTGGACTAGTGGCACCATCCAGTTCTGTCTAGCCCTGGGAAAACCCACTAACACAGTCTAGGTACCAGACACTACTGGGCTTGCTTAGACACCTGCACAGGACAGCTGAGATACATGCCTAGGAAGGAGCAGAGCTGCACTGGACCTGCTCATGTTTGCCATTCCTGTTACGGTTACAATTTCATAATGTAAACAGATCAAACAGAAGCACTCACAGAGAGCGTCTGAAGTTTTCATGCAAACTAAGTAGACAGACTCAAACCAAGTTATTAGAAAACACTGCTGAATTGGGAGCAGATGAGATAATAAAATACCAGATAGCAAACCAGAAACCTGGACAGATTTTTTTCACTTATATATTTTTTGCATATGCCTTTAAGTTCTTACAACAAATCCATCCTGGAAACCACGGAAGATTCTTTATATGGAGGTTCATGGAAAAAAAAAAACCAATAGTGGATACCCCAACCACTAGATTTATATACAATTGGGAGGTCTTGAGTCACCCCAAAAGATTGATGGCAACATCTATGCTCACTAGCCCTATGCCAAATAATCTGTGTAAAGTGTTGAGGTAGCTTTGATTTCCACTCTTGTATTTTTGAGATAGGATCTCATTATATAGCCCAGACTGGTCTTGAACTCAGGATTGCTTCATTATAGGTATGTGCTGCCAGGTAGCTCTTATTTCTTTTGTTTTTGAGACAACTGTTTAGGTCTCACTATGTAGCTCTGGCTGTCCTGGAGCTCATTTTGCAGACCAAGCTGGCCTTGAACTCATAGAGATCCACCTACTCCTGCCTTCCAACTGCTAGGATTAAAGGCGTGCATCCCTACACCTGGTTATTTTGGTTTCTGATCCTTGCTTTAAGTGACACTTGAGTGATGGACCACTGTAGACTCTGATAAGGCATACAAAGGTTGTTGATGTGTCGGATGTTTGCACAGTATTGCTAGTTAAGGAAAAGCTTACGGTACACAGCCGGTCTCCACTGAATGCAGATTAGATACTCGATGGCACTTCATTTACTAGGCATGTTGCTACCCAATTGCCTCTTTTTCTTGTCCTCCTTTTGGACAAACTGAGCTAGAAGCCCACTGGCAAGGGCTGTACAGCTGGCAGGGAAGGCCCCAGGCTACAGAGTAGGGGAAAATGTGAGTGCATCCCGGGGCAACAGGCACAGGCCTGTCCCAGATTTCCTGAAGTCCAAAAAGTCCAAAATGACTCAGAGTGGAATTTAAGACACTCAGCAAGGAAAAGTGAATATTTGAGGCCAGTGCAGGGAGGGGACTGCGCTCTTGGAGCCCCATGACTGCAGTGTGAATGGCCGTGGGCCTAAGGCTGGCCTGAAGGATGGCGAAGAAGGAAAAGTGGGCCAGAGACAGACTTGGAGGAGAGTACGGGAGCCCAGGAAGACAGTAAACTGCCTAGAGGGAGTCCTCATCAGGAAAGGAAGGGTTTCTAAACAGCTTCTCAATTTTTAAATGAAAATTTTAGGTCAATATGGTGCTGTTTTATGATAACCCGAGTTCAAAGAGTGCCTGGCTAGCATGTTTAGTTTAGGTTTTGTTTCTTGAGACCCAGTCTCATTATATAATCCAGACTGGCCTTGAACTCATAATAATGCTGTTCAGCCTTATATGCCATGACTAGCAAATGCTATGACATGTAATGTCATTTATTTATTTTATGTAAGTGTTTTGCCTGTGTGTATATGTGTGTGTGTGTGTGTGTGTGTGTGTGTGTGTGTGTGTGTGTGTGTGTGTGGTGCCTGTGGAGGTCAGAAGATGGGGATGGATACTCTGGAAGTGGTGTTACAGACATGTGGAGGTCAGAAGATGGGGATGGATACTCTTGAAGTGGTGTTACAGACAGTTGTGAACTGCCATGTGGGTGCTACTGTCCAGGATTGTGGTGCATCATGCAGGTAAAACAGTCTTACACATAAAATAAATAAATTCATACTGGCCATACTCACTAGTCCTGGTCACTTATGCCAGTAATCCCAGCACTCAGAGGCTGTACAGCTCTCCCCAAATGAGGCTGTCAAGGTTGGGGGTGGCTGCATGCCACAGCTGCAGCATTTGACTAACATCCTACAGGCTTTACAGCCTGCAGCCACAGCTGTGTCTTTGAGCAACTGTCTGTACCTCTTGGGGTCTCAGGACCTTCTTTTGTAGAGTAAAGAAACTGAACTGACACTGTATACCAGGCTGTCACTCTTCATCCCTCTTGCTGTCAAGTAGAGAGAAGGAGGGGGGGTGGAATGGATGATAGGTCCAGGCACACTTCAGGAGTAGTTTTTTTTTTTTTTTTTTTAAACCAAGGTAGGCTAGTCCTGGTGGCACAAGCCTGTGATCCAAGCTACCTTCAGGAAGCTGAGGCAGGAAGATAGCAAGTTCAAAACCTGAGCTACAAAACAAGTTCAAGGCTAGCTTGGACAACTTGGTGAGACCCTGTCTACAAATTTAAAAATAGTTTTACACTGGCAATATCAAGTTTATTTATTATCATTGTTTTCCTCCTTATATCTAAATATTAAGCTTCCCTTATTCTGTGGACTCCCCATTCCAAATCTATTTTCTAGGGAGCACATACATTTAGTTCTGAGGAGTCTGGGCTGTCAGCTGGGCTGGGATATACTTGCCTCAGCTATAGACAAAGGCCCAGCAAAGGTTTCAGGCATTGAGAATGCCAGTTCTCTGGCTCCAACTGCTGCTCCGTAGCTATGGTCACACCCTGATGTCTGAACTATCAACCACCCGATGCTCATTTTTCTCTCCTCTGCTCTTTCTTACCAACTATAAACTGAAAGTTGCAGTGGGTAAGCTGGCGCTGGACAGTCCAGAGTTAACATCTGGGCTGCCGATGAGCCTTGCAGCCTGTAGGCTCTGTTGCACCTGCCTTCTATATTCCTTTTTGCTCTGTGACCCAGGGATGTCCATGACCTGGAATGGGGTGGGCCACAGTTGGGAGTTCGGGTAGAAAGTACATATATATTTTAAAAGGGGCTGAGGATATAGCACAGTTGTGAAGCACTTGCCTAAGGTGTGAGGTCCTAGGTTCAGGGTTTCACAGTGCTGGGGGTTCCCAATTCTGAAAATAAAATCTTGAGAGAAGATACACCCTGCCTTATCATTCATATACTTTCCCCACTAAAAGCAGAATTCTAAGAGCTGAATCACAGGTAATTGAGAGATCTGGTTACTTGGGGGTGCTTAGTCAAGGTTAGTCAAGTACTGCATTTCCAGTTATGTGACTTATGCAGCGGTTTGCATATGCAGTTACTTCTTAAGTGACTTCTGTTCCCCGACCTCGTATGTGTTTCATTAAAATTGAACACCCTGAAATGAAGGAAGCAAAGTGGTGCAGAATGCCTCCACCTGGCTACAGCTCTAGGGAAACGGCAGTCAAGGTGATTAAAGGCTAAGACTGGGGTGTCAGCTGCCCTGCTTGGGAGGCAGGAAGCATATTTCACCCAGACTTCACAGCTCTCCCAGCCTGCAAGGCATTTCTGGATGATCTTGCTTTCTCTAGGGCAGGTGGGTTTGATGTAAAAATCCCACCCCCCCAGTTCCCTCCTGGTGGTGACTACGTTTTAACTTGAGCTGACTAAGTAATGTAAGAGATGGTCCCTGTGCTCCCAAAATGCTGAGGGCCTCAGGTACATGCTGAGGTCTGGAAGAAAAGAGCAGTCCTGGAACGACTGTGGTTACTTGGAGGTACTTCCCTGGCAAGCTATCTTGTTGAGAACTGAGCAAAGGTCTGCGGATATAACATCATGTGTAGTCCTGCATCCCCATCCTGCTAGAGGTCTAGTGGTAGAAACTAAAGGAAGAAGGATGTGGAGACTAGTCTGGCAGGGCATCCCTGGATCATAAGAAAGATTATCTGGTGAAGTGATGGATGGATGAATGGATGGATGGATAACCACACTTCACCAAGATGCCCTGAGCCCACAGCTGCAGGGCAGATGGCTGGCTCCTATCCTTGCTTCTTGTTGAAGAGACAGATGGGAGAATCCCATGGTTTTCAGCTGGCGAACAGCTGCAGAAGCCCTTTTCCCAGGCTGACTGTGTGGCACTAATGTAGTGCCGGCAAGCACCCACCTGTCTTCGAGAATAGAAATGACTATCCCTGTCTGTCTAGCACTGGGAGCTCTGCCTTTATCAGAGCTCATGTTCCTGGTCCCATGAATGGCCTCTATCCTTTTACAGATGTTTGCTTTAGTTTGGGAAGGTACATATAGTCATCGTTTTTTTTGAAAATAAAAAGAAGAAAGGTCCAATTGCAAACCTCTGGAGAAAGGTTGGAAAGCCATAGAGTAGCCAAGCATTTCAGCTTCTTAAGAGCAAGTGAGAACAGAGGAAGGGAGGGAGGGAGGAAGGAAGGAATGAAGGGAGGAAGGAAGGAAGGAAGGAAGGAAGGTGGGTGAAGGGAAACTGACTTCCTCCTGAACCAGGGAAGATGAATTGAGGTGAGTTTTGTTGTTGTTGTTTGTTTATTTATTTGTGTGTTTGTTTTTGAGATTATGGAGCCAAGGCTAATATCAGACTCTAGATTACCCTGCTTCCCAGTGCTGGGATTATAAATGTATGCCACTGCACTTGGCTCTGGGGGAACCAGTATATGAGTGTGTGTATGCTTGTTTCAAGTGTATATGTGTGCAAGCGTGCATGCATATGTGTGTAAGCCTGAAGTTGATTTTGAGTAACATCTTCTATTTGATTTCCACTATTATTTACCGAGACATAGTCTCTCTGAAGCTGGGGCTCTTCAATTCCAGGTAGTCAGCTTGCCCCTGGAATCTGCTGTTTACCTCCTGAGGTCTGGGATTGCACATGGCCCCAATGACTGCTCAGCTCTTAGATTTTGGGATCTGAACTCTAGGACTCACAGTTGCAACAACAAGTGATTTATCCACTCAGCCATTTCTCTAGCATGTCCTCACCCGCCACCTCAACCAGGTAACTTTGAATGACAGCTCTGAGTTGCTCAGGGCACAAGTTCCAGACAACAAATATGCTCCCTGGGCCTGACACTTAGGAAATGGGGCTCTTGTGGGCTCGGGTGGCCACGGTGGCTTCTTGTGCTCTTGTACAGTATTCTACATTCTTTTCAGATAATGATCTGGATGTGAGAATGTTAGAAAATGGCAGTGGGCTGGGCTAGCTGATGTCACTAAGGTGTTTTACTCCAAGTTGCTGTGTGTGGCACAGACAATTCTGCTGTACTGGCTGTAGGGGAGCAGAGAAGTAACAGGTGATGTCACTTTTCCACCCATGGTCAAAAGTCTGAGTTCAAAAAAGACTGTGAAGCTTATGAGTAAATACTGCCCAATCTTGTGTAGGGTTGGAGAGGAATGGGTGGGGAGAGCAAGGGTGATGCCTAGGTCAATTCAATGAACCCCTACACCAGCTCCAGCAATTTCTTACCAGTTATCAAACTTCGTGGTTGGGTATGAGTGATTTGCCTCTACTAGACTACAAGTCCCTCACAGGACCTGAGTTGTTTTTATTTCTGTATGTGGCTCCTGCTGCCATCATCACCATCATTGCTACTAGCCTTTCCACCATGGCTCCTACCAAGGGAATGATCAGCAGATATACAGAACACACACAAAGGAGTCTCCTGTTGGAGCACCACCCCCTGATAACTCTTGTGGCTTGAATGAGAAATTGCCCCCCCCCTCCTCCCGGCATCTGCAGGCCTTCTCCCCTGTGGGTGGTGCTGTTTGGAGAGATTATGAAACCTTCAGGTGGTATAGCCTTGTTGGAGGGAGTATATCACTGGGGGGGGGCCAGGATTTGAGAATCTATAGCTTCACCCCACTTCCTGATCTTGCTCTCTGCTTCCCTTGCACAGCTGAGATGTGATCTCTCAGCTTCCTGTCCCTGCCACCCACATCTATACCTCTTAGGTTATTACGGGCTCTTCTTCTGGAACCATGGGCCACAATAACCTTTCTTTTCCATAAGTAGCTTTCGGTGGTGGCATTTTATCACAGCAACAGAAAAGTAGCTAATACAGCCCTCCTTCCCTCTCTCCCCAAGAGGTGTTCCTCTCCTTGTTAATTAACCTTATTTACCACCCTAGGTCAATTGGCTCAGAGGTCGGTAACGACTTAAGCAAAGGCCAGCTGAGACTTCCTCTACACTTGCTTGACCTGGCTGCTTTGTAAACATGGGTCCTGAATGCCCTGTACAAGGAAAACCAAGAAAGCACTGTTTATAGAGAGGAAGGGGTAAAGAAGCTAGTAGCATACAGCCCCTGAACACATTGAGGAAATAATTGGTCACCAGGCTTTCCTGGCTCCAGTCTCTGGAGAGCACCACCCCCCCTTTCGGTGAATTTCCTGCTTTTAAGACCCATAACAAACCTGTGTCCGTATAATAAATGGCATTTTCAGCTTAAGCTGGTTTGAGTCCCGGTGCTCTATACTTGCAGAGAAAAGCCTCTTAACGAATACAATACATGTGTCATCACCCTGGCTCTCAGCAGGCATCACTAATCAATCACAGCAGCCGTCCTGCTAAGCCTCAGAATCCTTCATCTGGCAGTCACTACCAATTGAGTTAAGTTAGCAGGCAAGTTAAAAACCTACTTGCAAAACCAAACCTCCATAAACTACTGACTAGCCCAGAGTCTGCAGCGAGTGAGGGGGCAGCACAAGGGAAGCACAAGGGAACGAAGGATTCAATCTGATGGGTCCTACTAAGTATGGACTTCAGTGGTGGACAGGGTGCACATCAGGACTGAAAGAGATGCCAGCACCCGGTATGGGTCACTGCACTGTGGGAATGGACACAGAATGTCACCTCAATGTCTTTTAACATTTCACCAAGCTGACTCCAGATCTTGGGACGTTTTCTTACTGCTGTTTAGGATCTGGATTCTAGAAGGATCCACTTAGAAAAGGGATACGGAACAAATTCAAGAGCTAGCTTGGCCAGGGCTTCACTGTTGATTCTCTCTCTGCTTCCCAGTTTCTGTGGGGCTTGGGGAAGAGCCAAACCATCGCTACCGTCTTGGGTTTCCAGGCTTGGCTCTGTAACCGGTGCTCCTTCTCTAGCGGAGGCTGTGTTTTGACTACCCAGAATTCACTCCACCTTTCTATCCTTAGACCTTGATTATGTTTTATGAAACTATGGTGTGGGATCCATACTTGGTTCTAGGGTGAAACATGTGACTGGGCAAACGCAATGGGTTCCATTCTCTTTCTACAAGAGTTGGGGCAGAGACAGACATGTGACCAAAAATAGCCAATCAGGATCAGTCACAACTAACCCCGCCCCACCAAGTTTTGTTGTTGTTGTTGTTGTTGTTTTGTTTTGTTTTCCCTCCCTATAGAACTTGAATGGGAGAGGCTGGGAGGTGGTCTCTGATGCTATCATTTACCACCTTCGTAGAGCACACAGTGAAACGGATTCACCCATCCACATGTACAGCAGAGCTGGGAGGCAGACACACCAATTCAGCATTCACTGAACCTGCTGCCCCGGTAGATGAGTCCGGCCTTGATGGATGGAATCATTCTTTTTATAGCCAGTACCATTCATTTTGCCAAAGCCCCTTTGACAAGGCTTTATTTTCCTTTACACGCAAAACCAGCCTGTTATACTCTGCCGGGTTACCTCATCAGTAAAATGGCGTTTGTAACAATTTCCTTTGCATAGGACTTTTGTTTAGGATAACCGAGTGCCTGTAGTTGCACTCCAGTAAATGGTTTTAGGATGAGGTGTCTGTGTTCTCCAAAGAAAAGTAAATTTGAGGCTTGTTTTCTCATCTTTCACACAATTTATTCTAGCCTAGTGCCTGACACATAGGAGGTGCTAATGAATAAATAATACGGGTCCAATCAGAGGTACTAAGCACACACCTGTACTGGTCCAAACTGCCTTCCCTGTAGGCTCTCCCTAGCAACCCACACCTAGAGGCAGCCCGAAGGAGCTCAGCTTGGACATTGCATTGAAGTGCGCTTCCTTTCTGACCTTAAACCTGGCCACCTCCCCGAATTACATCCCTCAATACCTTTGAGAACCCCCCTACCCCCACCCTGCCAATGCCTACCTGCCCTGTCTGCTCTACCAGGGCAGGAGCTCAGGGGAGGTTTCAGGGTGACAGATTAAGCTGAGACACTGAGTGTGGCCACTTTCTTGTGGTTCCTAACATTAAACCCATAGAGCATTCCCATCTAACTGCTTCTGCGGGCTAGGGTAGGGAGAGAGGTCAGGTATTCCTGGTAGGTTCCTCTGAATTGGCTGCTTGGATAAAGAAGCTGTTTGTTATCCCCCATTCATTCATAAGCATCCACTTCCTCACCCACTAGGAGAGGTACCAAGGCTCCATTACCCCAGTAGTGCAAATATCATTCATTACCTAAAGGAAACACAATAAAAGGCTAACTGTCCTCTCCAAGAACTATTTCTGAACACTTTTCACCTAAAGCTATTCCCATCTCCTTTAACCTGCTAGCTGTAGCCCTGACAAGTGTCTTTTCAAAAGGCTGAGCCCAGCACCATCCCAGGAGAAGGACCGAGTGTGAGCATGCATGCTTGAGTGTGCGTGCACACACACAAGCAGGCACACACACACACACAGAAAGACACAGATTTGGCAAGACATTTCCCTTGTACCTTCCCTCACTCCTTTCCATCAGCACACTCCCCCTGGGACATTGGTTTGGGGGAGTTGGATGCTATCTCCAGGTTTTTCTCATCAAGTCCTCCCTTTCTCTGTTCCGCCAGCGTCAGCAGATTAGTGTTGGAAATCATTTACGTGGAAGAAGGTGATTCTACAGTTCAGCCTGCATGCTTGACAATTAGCTAAATAAACTGCTCGGGGTCACTTGGAGTAACAATTCACAGACTTTCCTGTGACAGGAGAAAGTTAAGCCCCCTCAGTGAGAAGGACCTCCCCGTGGGTTGGGGAGGAGGCTGGTTTCGCTGGAGGAAAATTCTAGGCATCTTATTATTCACCGGCTCCCTTCCAGTTCTGACCTTAAGAGTACTCTTAACCTTCCTCCTCCAGCTTGCTAATGGGGAAATAAATCTTGGGAGAGTATCTTAAATTCTTCTTTATCACAGACTGTATCACCGAGATAATAAGACCAGCCTTCAGAGTAACCATTAAGCCACAAAAGGTGTGGTCATCATTTATGATTTTTTTAAGCCTTAATTGCTAGACAGACACTTTAAGTGGGAAGTCTATCTAATGAGCCCAGTCATTAAAACATCAAAAACTGTTATCTGGGGTTTCTATTTTAGTTAGACATTGCATTATTTTAATAAGGGGGCCGCATTTTTTGTCACAGGGTTTGGTAATGGAGGCGGAAGCAACCCCGTGGGGAATGGGGGAGGGGAGTCAGGCTTGCCTTTGGAAAACAAGGTCGCAAATCAAGCTGGAGCCCTAGGAGGAGGAGGAGGTAGCAGAGGAGAAGGGCCCTGCCTAGAAGACTGGAGGTCTGGAACCATCCCAGTCCCTGCTGGGGACTAGGGAATGCCAGTGGTCCTCGGGGTCCTGGCTTTCTTGTCCATCACGGCAGAGTATTCTGATCTGTCTCCTAACCTTTGTGTACAGTGTCCTTGCCCCTCATAGACTCCTCTTTGCTGTCTTGGATAGATCCAGCTAGCAGATGCCACCTAGGCCCTGGCCTCATTGAGCTCTCCCCTTACCATCTGAATAAACTCAACCCTCCTCCCCAGCAACCCTTCCTCAGACTCCAACCGTCATCTTCCAGCCCATCCACTGAGCTCCAGACTCCATCCTTGGCCTTCGAAGGTGGAATGACCAAGAATTTGGTATCCCCTGCTCCTCTTAATTGTTCTGGACCAGTATTGTCCACAAGAAAGAGGATGTGAGCCGAGATATTCAAGTAGTCACATTAAAGAAGTAAGGATACACAGGGAAATTCAATGTTAGCTTATTTCACAGAAACCAACATATCCAAAGTATCATTTCAATATATAACAATAGTATAAATTGCTCTATAAGCTAGTTTGCATTCTTCTCTCTTCACCCTAAGTCTTATAGCTGTTCTCATGTTGGAAAGGACACGTCCTCAGGACTCCCCTATGCTCTGGTTTTCACATCAATAGTCATCAATATTTACTTCATTACCCGTGCTAATTCCTTTAGCAACCTCAGTGATCTCATCATTGACATACTGCTGCCCAGTTCACAGATGAGGAAACGGAAGCACAGGGAAGTTGAGTAACTCCTTTGGAGCCACAGGTGCTCCCAGACAGAATGCACTGCAGCTACGGCTTGAGGTGCATTTGATGTCTAGCTGTTGGTTTGTCACTAAGTTTAGCTGAACTCTAAGTAACTGCTGGCAAGTCTCCCACCAAACTAGAGCAGTTGGTTCTCTCCCTCTGTGTGACATCCTTGGTCATGCCATTTCAAGTAACTGACCTTCCTGTGAGGTGAGCCCTGCAGTTTCAGGAGGTTGGACCAGGCCTCCTAGAAGAGGAAAATTGAGCATGCCCCCCTCCCCAGCACTTCTCACACTGCAGTGCCTCTGCCTATCAGTTGGACCTGTACTTGCACAGGTCCACCTGCCCCAAGGCTAAGCTCTGCTGGAGTCTGCTTCAGAGATGGTTTGCCCCTCCCCTTTCTTTCTGTCTTTCCCTCAAAAGACGACCCCTCCTTTCTGTCCCCAGTTCTGCTGCTGGGTAATCTATCAGCTACTTTCCCTATATCTTGACAAAAACGTGACAAAAGCAAGTTAAGGAAAGACTTCTTTAAGCTCAGAGTTTGAAGGTAATGAGAGCCGCTCATCTGTGTCAGTATCAGAGTACCATGGTAGTGAGAGTCTGAGCAGTATCAGGGTACCATAGCAGTGAGAGCAGCTACTTCTGTGGTTGGAGTGTGAGGCAGCTGGGCATAGCCAAGAAGCAGAAAGAGATGTCTCACTCCTTTTAAATCAGCCTGCGGGGTCCACCACCACACACATGCACACACACACACTCGACCATAGGATAACACTGCCCACATTTAATGTGGGTCTTCCTTTCTCAGTGAAATCTTTGGAAACACCCTCACTAACATGGTCAAAATGTGTCTCCTACGTGATTGTAAACAAAGTCAGGATGGAAGTAAGCAGTGCAAGGAAAGAGTAGGGGATGGAATTCAGGCTATGGATGATCCGGTTCCTGTGATGCCCACAGACAGACCATCAAAAAGCAAATTGGTACCAGGCAGAGCCATATGTCTTTCATCTTTGTCATGGCTATATAGTGACTAATATACTCGGAATTGATTCAGATCTCTGACCTTCATTTCCAAAGTGAGAAGCTTGGCTAAGACTCCCAATGCTACCCACACAAGCACTATTGCATGTAGGGTGTTGTCATTTGGGGCATGTGATGGGCCAAGGTAATAACATTTACCATCCATGCATTGTCCTTACCAACTTAATACTGGCAGTGCCCCTCAGTGGGGGGACAATTGCAAAAACCTTACTCCCACTTTCCAGACAGGGAGAGGCCAGTGTGGCAGTGTACCCCTGGCCATCCCAGCGGCTTCTGAGCCCAGATCCTAGTGTGCTGGTGAAAGTTAAATGACTAGAATCAAAGGTGGGGAGGGTCTAGGGCCTGTTCCTGGGATACATGCTTCTGGCACAGCAGTGTGTAAACATGGCTGTTTGGAACAACTGGTTCACAGTGTTGCAGTAAGTGGCTGAGCTGGCCTGTGGGTAGAACTACCTCAAGCCAATTACTGCCCAGTATCGCATTTCTATTTTACTATGCTAAGCCTAATTCAAAAGGTGGGCTGAATGAAGAAGTCCGTTGAAACAATCTTTTCTGTGCTTTCATGTTTTAGAACCAAATAATACTATCGTGATTAAAAATCCTGATGAGCATACTGGGACTGAGCTGGTCACACAGCAAGGTTTTACCAACCAATAAGGTTGTTACTGCCAGGCAGGTAAAGGGCTAGGACTCAGACCTGAAGGACACTCCTGCTTCCTCCAGTCCACCCTGGAGGCTGGCTTTGGTGGCTGCTGCAACATTCTGAAAGGGGCTGAAGAAGCAGGTTTAGCACCCCTGCCCCCACCCAGTGGTTCATTGCATTGGTTTGAGCCAGTTGTCTGGCCTCATGACCTCTTGGTTTCTAGCCTTCAGAAGGGCCCCAAAGCTGCCTTTTCTCCTGGGGGATGCAGACTGTCCACCTCCTCTAAGGGAGATGGCATCTTCCTAAGTGGGAAAGGAGGTTAAGCAGGAGGGCAATAGCCCAGAGTCTCTGTAGATGCCAGTTTGGCAAGCAGCCATGTAAAGCTGGTCCCTCTAAGAGAGGGCCAACTGTCATAGAAACAGGAGGCCAGAAGCCTGCTGTGAGAAGGGAGGGTTAGAAGGGGTTGGTTGTATAGGCAAGAAAGTGAGAACTCCAAAGCACAAGATTTGAAACCACTGCCCAGGCAGGGGGGTCGGGTGGGGTCAGGTGGGGGTGGGGATGGTGGTGGAGGGGTGGGAAGAGGCAGATGAGAACTTTGTTGGCTTTGCTCACCAGCTGATGGTAGCAATGGTTTCCAAGGAGTCTGCATAAGCCACAACCTATCAAACTACACTTGAAATGCAGGGGTTTATTGTGCATCAATTATGTCTATAAAACTGCTTCAAACTGTAGAGATGGGCGGCCACCAGCTTGGAACAAAGCCATTCTGGCTTTGGGGAGGGACAGGGAAGGGTTTTTGTAGCAGTGGGGGATGGGCTCTCCTTGGAATCCCACCTCCATAGAGCAGGAGCTTGGAGCCGGGGGTGGGGGGTGGGAAGACCAGGAACCGGTTACATAATGCAGAATCGAGCAAACCCCAGCAAGTGTCAGACTGCCCGGAACTATCTGCTGGGTGAAGGTGATTTAATTGGCATCAGAGCTTCAGCTGAAGCAGGAAAGGAGGGGGTATCTAAATAGCAGGATACGGCAGTTCACCTAAGGGGTAGAGCCAGGAAGGGGCGTGGGAGGATGTAGGGAGGAACCTTGCACAGAAGAAAGATGGAGGTCAGGGCAGGAGAGGGAGGAGGCAATGAAGATGGGTTAGGCAAGATGGAGGAGGGCAGAAACAGCTGGAAGGGATGGAGAAGGGAGGAGAGGAGAGGTGGAAAAAACGCTGAGGGGGAGAATCCAGGGAGGATTCCCATAGGTGGCTGACACCCTCCACATGGTAGAGACAAGGGGAAGCTCCGAGGAGGTCTGTCCTAGAGATGGGTGGAGATGAATGAGACTGGCAGGAGCCACTCAGGAGATCCAAGGTGGCAAGTCCCACTTGTGTGGGACCCTCCTGATGGGGAAGTATGGTCATATAAGAACAGTTTGGGGTCGTAAGTTTGGCTCAGGTTTCTAGACAGAGTCTAGCGAAGGACCACAGGTACCCAGTAGAGTCAAGGGCTAACCTGGACTCAGTAGCCGCTATGAGAGAAGCCCTAGCTGGGTGAGCTGCCTTGTCAGTCCCTATCTCCCTGGTTCTCAAAAGACACCCAGGATTCACTTTATGACTAGCCTCACCCCTCAAATATTTAACAGAGCGTGGGAAATTCCAGCAGGACTATTCCTTTTCGTGGTAGCTGAAGCTGGGGAGTGAAGTGACTCACCTATGGTCACAGGTGTCTGTCTCCAGAGGCCCCCCCCCCCCGCCCCGTGCCCTTTTCACCCTGTGAGTGTGGGGTTCTAGCTGGGCACTCTGAGGATGAAAAGTGATGGGAGAAGGGTCTGACATTTTCTTCTGTGGGGAAGATGGAGTAAGTGGGACACAGTCTGGAGAGTGTGGTACAGAGTGGGGACAGGAGGTTACCTAGCCCAGCAGGAAGGGGAGAGCAGAGGCAGGGAAGGGAGGTGCAGGAGGCCTGGAATGGTGAGCTGGCACCTGTGGGAAATCCCCTGGGGTTAGGCTCAGGGGCCCCATAGGGCTGCCTCTGTGTGCATGTTTTCTTGGACTGACTAGATGGTGGAAAGGGTCCTCTTTTGTCCTTTTTGTCTTTTGTCTTTGTCTGCCTCAGGGACATGGACGTGTGAACTACAGGAGCCAGTAAATACCACTGTGTAAAATAGTAGGGAGAGGAGAGTACACAAGGCCATACAGCCAGGCAGGCTTGTGCCTAGTGGGACACATTTTTCAGAGGGTACTGGAGTGGGTAGGCTTTCTGGAGAGGAAGGAGCGGGGGAGAGAACACTGGGATGTCACAGTGTGGAGAGGGTTGGGAGGAGAACCGTCCCCAGCAAGTCCACCACTGGGAACCTGGCCACAGGGAGAGGGAGTAAGCTGTCAGGGGGCCAAGGGGAGAAAGAAAAGGGGAGGGAAAATAAGTCCTGTGTCTCCAAATACAGGGGCCTCGGCCAGCCCCACCCATCCTTGGTTTTCCAGTGTGCATGGGCTTCCTGGAGCTTGACCCTTTCTAGAATGGGAAAGATCCAAGGAAACTTCTGTCCTGATAAGCAGTGCTTATGAAAATGCTTTTGGTGAGATGGCTCAGCCAGTAAAGGTGATTGCTTGCCTTGCAAGCCTGAGGATCTGAGTTGGATCCTCGGGAAACCTCTGACTTCCACAATTACAAACACAACAACAATAACAAAAAAGAGCAAAGATGAGCTGAAGAGTGAGATATAGACTTTGTAAGCAGAACAATCACTTAGGTGTTACATGAAACACCCAAAACAACAAAGGCATAGGAAGACCAGTGGAAGAGAAGACATATGGCAGGCTGATTGAAGCAGGAGGAGGGTGGAAGCAGGGCTTATAGCATTTTATTGTTAATGGACCCAAATAAATTCAACCTACAAAAAAAGGGGGAAAAGTACTGCATTTTTCAAAAGAAGACATTACTAGTTCAGTTGAGCTAACAGCAGCCCTGTGCTCATAAACCCTTATCTATCCCCCTCCCTACCCCTCAGTCTTCCCCTAGAAGGGACAGTCCTCAGAGAAACTAAACTGTGAATGGGAGAAGGACCCATTCAACAAACAAGGAAACTGAGGCATAGTGAGGTGAAGTAACTTGACACAGTCTGAAAGACCAGACTGTCCATGTCAGCTTGTCACTCCTTCCTACTCTACATACTGTCTGGAATTATCCCCTAGAGGCCTACTATGTATTTGAGGCTTGGTCCCCAAGACATTGGCCATTATCAGTGCCATCTTCAACCAGGGCTGAGGAGTGGTCATGGAATGCATGCACTTTACACACTGGTGCAAACTGATCAATGGTGGTACAACCTCATTAAAGACATCCAGAGACTCCCCGACTGAGTCGGTTTCTGTCATCCACACTCCAGAAATGTTCTGTCCCTCAGCTGTTCAGAGAACAGTGCAGTAAAGGTACATCTTACTTCAGTCTTCACTCCTAAGTGATCTTTGGGGAGTTAATTACCTAATTAGTACATTTAGAGTAAAGCTTAAGTCCTATGCCGCTAAAAAGGCAGTGAGACCATGAAACAATTGCACCTGATGGCTCCTTGCCGTCAAGCTCCTTGTTGGCATCGAATTATTAATTACAATTCTTAATCACTCCCTTCCAATCAGAATCCCTGAGAGTTAATTTGCTTCATCGTGTGGCTTTCCTGGGATTCACATTTCTCTCCTGGGCAACAAGGGGAGTTGCTGCAGGTAGCCAAGCAGCCATTCTTCCTGCCTAGAGTCAGCTGAGGTCTGTGAGTTTCTTTGCCAGCTGGCTGTGCTGGGAAGAGGGAGGCCCAAGGAGGAGGTTTCAGAAGGGGTGGGGAGTAACCAAACCACAGTCCATGGGCCAGTGTGGTGGGAACTTGGAGAGGGGAATAGCATGGTTGGTGATCCCAGGAAACTGAAATGAGGCTCTCTTCCTTTGTTCAGGTGGACAGATGACAACTGATGTGTAGGCTGTGTGGCAGACTTTGCACAATGACTTTCTACCAGTTACAGCTATGTCCAGGACCGTCTGAAATGTCTGGGTGGCAAACTGGCCTCATAGTCTCCTCCCCCCATTTTCACAAAGGCCAAGGGTGTGTTTCATTCCTCCTGCCTGTGATCTCAGCACCTGCCATAGCCCCAGAACACACAATGCTTGTGAACTTGGGTCAGAATAAAAGCAAACTCAAATTCAACAAGGAATCTCAGTCCCATGTGCATAGAAAATGACCATAGTCCCACATGCATAGAAAATGACCATGGTGCCACCTACATAGAAAATAACCATGGTCCCACTCACATGCAAAGAAAAACATTTGGACAGGGGACAATGTCAGAGAAGAGTTGTTTATTATGCTTTAGTTTTTTTTCCTAAGGAGTGAAATGAATGCATGTGTTTGTGAAAAGAACAATTAGTTCCAAATTTCAAAAGTCAACACAGATAACTTTAAGATTCCTTAGATCCCCCTGTTCTGCCACCATGTCTAAACACTTGGTCCACCACAGTGAACAGCGACATAGGGCAGTCCTGATGCTGTTATCTAGAGGAGGGAGGCAGAGGGGAAAAACCAGAAGCCCTGAAGTGTGGAGGGCAACAAAGGGCTATGGGCAGCATTCTCTGTTTCTTTTCACTCTGTGGAGTGTTAAGTCACCCCAGAAGAAGTTAAGCATAATAGGGGCCCAAGGCTGACCCCCCCCCCACATGTAGAAACTTAGACATGGCCAACTTAGGGAGCAGGAGGACTCATGAAGAGGGGGGAAAACATAAACACAGCCTTTTGGGGGGGTAGATAATTAAGCAGCTTAAAACCTCAAAATGATTAGTTACATTTTCTTTGAGCAAACAATTCCACATTTGTTTATCCAAATAGTTAAGTGTATACAATGGTTCTGTTATATAATGTTAACCTCAGTGTTGCTATGTTGTAGAAAAAATTTAAATGTTCAACAAAAAGGCACGTTAGTTAAATAGAAAGTGTAGTGTTGTACATTTATACAGTGAAATGACTTGTGGCATTAAAATAACATAGTTCAGTGTCTTATTTACAAAGCGATAAGCTGGGTTAGGTTGTGACTTGTATAAACACAATTCGTACAAAATAATGCCAATTTGCTTTGTTGTTTTAAAGACATTGGGGCTGAGGGGCACTAGAGGGTGAAGGGCAGTTATGGAGGGACTGGAAAATTAGTGAGATTGGGGTACATGATGTGAAATTCCCAAAGAATCAGTGAAAAATTATGTTTTAAAAAAAAGAGATGTAATGCCTGGAGATGTGTGTGTGTGTATGTGTGTAAAAACATTCAAAAGAATGATAAAATTATAAATTTAACTTTCACTTCTTATTTATCCCTCCATCTTTACTCCTTTGCTTCCTATTTCCTCATTTTTACAAAGGACAGTGTGTCACTTTTTAAACTTAAAACAGTTTAAAATTTATGCCAAGGTTTTTGTGGGGAAAGTTCACTATAAATGGTTGAGAGAAAAAAATCATTTGGGAAGTGTTCATGTAGTCAAATGCCACATTTGTTATGTACTCAGACGGGAAAGGAGAGAAACACAAGTGTTAACTAACAGGGGACAGTGGGGTATGTTTCTAAGTTATGGGATTATTTTTTCCTCTTCTTTTTTAAAAAATTTTAATTTAGAAGATGTGTACTTCAGTGGCCATGACTTTGAGCTTCATAATTGTGTGGGACCAAATGCAGGGTGGCTGCAGCAGACTCAGAGCATCTGAGGGAGTAATACACGGCTGTCAATTCATCATAGAAAAATCTGCCTGCAGAACCCTGAGTTGGCAGGTCCTGACTCTTGAGAAGCCTTGGGTTTGTCCCTGTCTTCTATATGGGCATTTTGTTGTAGGGTGAGATGTGACAAGAGGGTCTAGTCTTTGTGATTGCTGGCTAATAGACTCATTTGTGAGATCCTCTAAAGGCAGGACCTCCCAAGACACCTAGTTATTCCATCTGTTAAATAGAGATGGTCCCTCTCTTCTTAGGGCTGTGGATGCACCCGAGGAAGTGAAACTCCGCTAGATTGAAGCCCTGGTGCTTAGTTTCTGGGAAAATCAAGAAGAGGTAAGATTGGGGTGAAACTGGCTTCTGACCAGTTTGGAACTTTATTCTACAGTAGTTAGAGGAAAGGAGCCAGCCAGAAGGTATCCCAGCTGACCTAGGTCACTTGGCCTCATTTGGAGGTACTGGGGTGTGGCCATTTTCATTTCATGCTAAGTCAAGGGAAAAGCCAAGGAAATCCCCAAGTCTAGATTTCCTCCAGGGTCTTAGTAACAGAACATGTGCAAACAATGAACTCATCCCAGACTCAGCCATGGACACAGATTCCATCTCAAGGGGTTTTCTGGCTACCAGCAATGTGAACTCAGCCATAGTCAGGCGGTACCAGTAGCTCTGCTTGCTAACTATTGGAAGCAGGGCTCTGCCCTTCCTCAGCAGGACACATTCCAAGAAGCAGGTTGCTCACTAGCACACCAGGTGGCTGGTGGAACACCCTGACCACCAGGTCTGCCTTCACTCTGGGTCTCTGTTTCCTTGTCTATAAAGCAAGGGCTGTGTTGTCCCACAAAGACCTTTCCTACTTTTGAGAACCTGGGTCACTTGGCCTGGAGGAAGCAGTTTTATCCTTGACAATGGCCACCACAACAATGGGTATTTTGTAAACTCATGGAGGGTAGGTCTGGAGCTCAAGAAAAGACCTGATGCTCCTGATGAAGACATGGGGTAATCCAGACCTGATGGACAGCTGAGAGATGACAATAGTATTGGCCTCTGGAAAACAACCTGGAATTGTGTTATCAAGTTGAACATGTGCACAGCCTCTTACGCAGCAACCCAACTCCTGATGCAGAGCAGAAAAACTCCTAGGCATGTGTTCTGGGAGAACAGAAACCAATGTTCCCAGAAGCCCTGTTTTTAAGAGCAAAAGCCCTGGAAACATCTCCAATGTCACTCATTAAAGAACAAAGGATGAGTAGGCTGTGGTTTAGTTCACATGGTGAGATGCGACTTGGTATGGAGGATAGCCTGATGGCTTACCACAGATGAATTGCAGCGAAGACACCCAGTGAGAAAAGCTGGCTGCAGAAGAATGCAGTTTGAATTGACTTATGTCCAGTCCAAAGACTTGGAAACAAAAATAATTAAATATATGTAACATAAAATTTGCTATTTTAGTCATTTTTGAAGATATTAAATTTAACTTAAAAATTTAAATAAACACACAAAAAATTACTACTACCTATTTCTATCCTTTTATCACCCCAAACAAGAGACCTGGTGTTGCTTAAGCATAAATTCTCCATTTGAGTTCTGTTGACCTCTGTATGCATATATGTATTTATGTATGTTATGCATATATGTACATACACACACAGTGTGTGTGAGTGTGTGTGTGTGTGTGTGTGTGTGTGTGTGTGTGTGAGAGAGAGAGAGAGAGAGAGAGAGAGAGAGAGAGAGAGAGACCCACAATCCCTGTACAGGTCTGTCTCCGGGTTCCTGTCTTGAGCTTGTGTCCTGACTTTCCCAGATGATAGACAACAAGCTGTAAGCTAAAATAAACCCTTTCCTCCCCAAGTTGCTTTTGTGGTGTTTATCCAAGAAATACAAACCCTGAGACACAGGCATACACACATGGAAGGAGATAAGACAAGGACTTGGGGTAGGGGATCCTCTAGCTGGGTGCTCAGAGAAAGCCTTCCAAATCTGGAGTATAAGGGTCCTAAGCAAAGTCAAAGTGGCAGGTTAGGCATGTTGTGTGGTCCCATTAAACTGCTGCCTCTCAAACTCAGGCAGCATGGGGTTTTTGATTAAGGAGGTTTGGGTAGAGCCTGAGATGTTGTATAATAGAGTCCCAAATGGGCCCAAGCTGCTGGTCCCTGGGTAGACCCCTCTGTCTTGAGACCTTAGTGCACAGTGAAGACTAGCAAATTACATTTAATTACTCTGGGGCACCACTGAGGAATTTGGAGCTCCAAGTGACAAATTCAGCTTGTATATTAAAAGGTTGTTCTGTGGGAAAAAGAATAATGTGTGGGAGAGCTCAAAGAAGAATGTGGGAGGCAAGGTTAGGGTGGCAGCTGAGGGTGCTGGCCTAAAGGAAATGGCAGAGGAGGTGGAGAATGGATATAATAACTTGGGTGGCAGGCCGTAGGACAGGATGCTACAGGATGATGGAAGGAGCTAGACAAAGACTCCAAGCTGGTGCCTGCAGAAGTAGGTCTGCACAACTCCATCTTCCAGCATTATGCACTCAGCCTGAACATCAGGCCTTCCCTGACCTGTTGAGCATGCTGGGAAGAAGCACTGCAAGCCTGCACACATGCTCCTCCAGAACACTGGGGCTTGGGAGAGTGGGGTTGTGGTACAAGTGGCTTTCAGGGTCCAGCAGAACCAGGAACACCTCTCTGGCCTCTTCCCAGCCCTCCTCGTGTTGCTTTCTGATGTAGGGAAGGCAGCCACATCTCATATTGACTCCCGCATTTCCTGCCTTCAATAGAAGAGATCCAGGCCATCAGCAGGGCCATCATCCAGATCCAAGTTTGCTGGGTGGGAGAGGAGGAGGTGCTGGACCAGCCACATGGTAGCAAAAACCAGCACATGAGCAGTTCTCAGACATGGATGTGTTTGTATCTTCCCAGGACACCAGCGCCCTTCCACGGTCATCAAAATTAGGGGCAGGAGGCCTTTATGGCTGCTTTCAATGTACAGCTTGAGTTCTCTACCACTTTCTTTAAAATTGGCCTTATATTCTCCTTTAAAAGTTAAAAGGTAGTTTGTAATCCCAATACTTGGGAAGCTGAGGCAAGAGGATCAAGGGTTTAAGACCAATTTAGGCTGCATACCAAGAATCTGTCTCAACAAACAAAAGCAATCACCAACAGAAACTAAATGGTAATTTAAAAGATGTATACACCAGAACCTTCCCCCTTTAACACAGCTGGGAGGGGAAGGGAGGGGAAGGGAGGGGAAGGGAGGGGAAGGGAGGGGAAGGGAGGGGGAGGGGAGGGGAAAGGAGGGGGAGGGGAGGGGAGGATGGGGCATTAAAGCTGGAACTGGCCAATACTTGGGCCCTTTGAGATACTTCTGTCCTCGAGGAATTGAAGCATAGTTGGAGACTTTGTGTAGGAGCAGAGGTGTTGCCAGGCTCCCTGTAGCTGGGCAAGCTGAGCAGGAATCACCCCAAGCTATCTCTCAATGCTGTTGTGAGCAAGCCTACTCAGGAGACCTTGGAAATCAAGTTCCCTGGGACCAACAGCACTGCTAGTGTGGGCATAGCCATGGAGTCTGCACCATTCCTGGCCTGTATCTTCTACAAACAGTCACTTCATGATGTGCAATGGCTGTTCATTTATGTCCTGGTGTAGTAAGACACGGGCTTGCTATGAATTCAATGATGCTCTCAAACTCACGATAGAGTCCAGACTGGCCTCAAACTTGAGATCCGCTCACCTCAGCCTCTCAAGTTTGGGGATTATAGCATGCATCACCACACCCACCCTGTCTGACCCTTTTAATGTGTCTGACATTGAACTGATTGCACAGGGACAACTGATGTCACCGCTCTCTTTTCTGGATACATATATTGATTGTAAATGATTTTTTTTTTATCTCATTTGCTATAAAGATGAAATGGTTGTTTTATTTTATGAGCACAGAGCTGCTGGAGCTGGGCATGTAGGGAGTGAGGGGTGAGGGCTAAATATTTTGCCCTGCCTGTGTAAGTTCCTCATGTTGGAGGCCTGGCAGCCAGTGGCACCATTGAGACCCCAGGGCCACACAGTAACAGTGGACTCCACAGAGAAGACCAGAGGAACTGGGACTATTGGGATTAGACTGACTGAACATGTTTCAGCAGCACTATGAAATGCCTGAAATGGGCAGCAAAGGGCACAGGGGGTGGGGCTGGGACAGGGGGAGGGGAGGGAACTTCAAGGGAGAGGAAGCTGTGGGAACTAGAGGTCAGACAGAAGGATCCAGAGCTCTCTGGGTCGGCAAGTGGGTGGGGTACGAGGACTCCAGGCGAGCTGTGTGCACAGTCTTCCTGTGGTCTGCAGCCTTGCACCAGCAGCACTGTGGGAACTTGAGAGTTAAGGGAAGGAACAAACAAATGGATGAAAATGGCTTTTGTATCCCCACACACTCATGAGGAAAACCAATGTTCCTACCACCATCCTGGCTCCCTCACAGGAAGGATATAGATCTAGGGCTCTGGGGAGCCTATTCCTGGGGCCCTGTCTGGAGAAAGCTGATACCTGAACTTCTCACTTCTGGCAGTTATGGGTGCCTATGTCATCTGTCCCCAGGCCTGAAGAGACAGAGGCATGAATCCCATGCTAACCCTTCAGTGGGATCATTAGCTGCTTCGTGGTTACTCACCAAGTTCCCTGTTGCAGGCTGGAAACCAAAAGGGGAACAGAGGGCAAAAGTGAAGAATACTTTCTGCCTACAGAGTGTTAAGAAGCTGATGAGAAAGATGAGACAGACAGACTTCAAAGGCCACAGAAAGGAGCTACCCAGGCATGACTGCAGCTAGGAATAAAGGTAGTGGTCAGGTGAACTTTGGGGCCCAATGCCATCTGGCCCAAAGTGATGCCTTTCCATGGACTGACTACATTCAATAACTGCAGAAGGCATCAGGGACTCTATAGAGGCCTGGGCATTTTGACCCAGCTTGGGATGAACCTGAGGGGCCCTAACTGTTCCAAGGTCCCCACAGGGTTAGCTGAGTTTGTGAGTGGCACTGCAGTTTCTCCTTGGCCTCTCCTGCTTGTGCCCTCTGCTCTATGCATGAGTTGATCCCTCAAACATCCAATATATTAAACTGTTTCCTGGTCTGTTGCCAGAGACCCACGCAACCTTTGAGAAAGAAGGAACACAATATTTGAAAACAATTCACACAGCAACCCCTGGCATTTCTTTCTTAGTCAGAGTTCTATTGCTGTGAAGAGACACCATGACCAAGGTAACTCTTATAAAAGAGAGCATTTAATTGGGAGCTTGCTTAAGGTTTCAGACAGTAAGTACATTATCATCATGGTGGGGGCATGGCAGGACTCATAGCTGAGAGCTGATCAGTAGGCAGAGAGATTCTTGGCCTGGTGTGAGCTTTTGAACCCTCAAAGCCCACCTCCAGTGACACACTTCCTCCAACAAGGCCACACTTCCTAATCCTTCTCAAATAGTGCCACTCTCTGATGACTAAGTATTCAAATAGATGAGCCAGTGCGGGCCATTCTCAAAGTATTACGGTTTCTGTGGTTCCAAATCTAAGCTCTGTAATAATAGCAGACATAGAAATAAGGGCTTCAAGACACATCCTTAAAACCCAGCTTGCACTTGGAATGTTAGCACATGTTTTTCTTTACGGATCTGTCCATTGCAGCCTCGTTCATTAATATAAGTGTTATTCCTCTTGCTTTTTATGTTTATGGCTCAGCTTTGGGATTGCTGATGACAGGAAGTGATGTAGTCTGGGGACAGTGTGATGGTTTCCGCCCTGCAGAGTTCAGTGAGCCAGTAAAAAATACCAATTAAGGCAAAACTTTCTACAAGGAATCAACCCAGTTGTCAGATTAGCCCTACAACCAGTGGATCACAGGCTGGGTACCATCTCTCCAGGCAGATTGGCCCCTTTAATTACTTACTTTTGGGTAAAGTGACCTCTTCCTAGAACTGTCACATTCTCTGGGTTGATGAAAGAGTCCAAGCAAAGCCTGAAGTCTGTACTCCAGACTGTGACCCTTGAGGCTGGGATGAGAGGAATGGGAACAGGTGTTGAAATGGGAACGGGTGTCCCATGGGAGATTCTAGGAGACACAGGGTGCACACACCCTCACCGAAGTCAATGGCACAGCCTGGAATAGAGTCTGGCACCACAGTCTGGAGAGCAACTAAGCACAGCCAACTTTTGAGACCCACAATATGCTGCTAATTACCCTTTCCAATACTTTTACTACTGAATGGTTGTCTATCTTGTTTACTACAGAGAAGCCAGCTGGAGCTGGGTGTGAATCTGGGTGTCCAGGGTTTTCTGACACAGTGATGCAGAGGGCTTACAGATGATGCCCAGATCTTAGGATTAAGGATGGGCATGCCCCTTCTGATGGCATTCTTGGTGTGTTAAGGGCTGAGCCAGGCCAGGAAAGAGGAAGAAACTAAAGCAACAAAAGCACCTTTGGGAATACAAACTGGAGGATCTAAAGCACTCTTTGGGAGAAGGACCCTAGATGTCACTCCTCCCAACCTCTCTGTGAGCAGCAGTGGCCACTATGGGAATAACCAGGAAATAATTGAAGGCCAGGCAATGATTGGTAGTGCATGCTATCCTGGTGGCAAGGGAAATGCTAAGTCACCTCATTTGGTGGCCCTGATAGATCAGGTAACTCAGGGAAGCAGCAACTTCCTGCCCTGCCAAACGAGAGCTGCTGTCCAGGAGATAGCCCTCTGGCATGGGGTGGCAGCAGGGCAGGAGCAGGCCATGCATTCTAAGAATGCAGGACATCCTGTAACCTCTTCCCCAGGCACTGGCAAGAGCAGAGGAAGTGAATGGCAGCTGCAGAGCTGCCCCAAGAACACATGAGAACCTGCAATCAGACCGTGCAAGTGCCACACATTTGGCCAGGTTAGTCTTTGGTGAGGTGTTATTTCTGTAACATTTGATTTTATCAGAGGATATTATTTCAAAAGTTTACGTTCAGGTGCTAATGTTTCCTATTTCCTTTATTGTCTCGTGTGTTGACCACCCCCTCCCCCGCCACAGTATTACATTTTCTGAATTAGGCAATAATTACTTTGAGAAACTCATTATTAGGTAATTCTTCATTAATGTTTTGAAAGCCTAAGTGCTAATCCAGGTTTGTTAGTCAGATCAGACCAGAATTCCTGGTCACACAGATAGACTAACTTTGCCTTAAACACACTGTACCCTGGAGAGCCTAGGACCTGAATGAAGCTGACTGCTGTCCATGACATTAGAGTCATGCTCTGAGCCCAGTCCTGGCCGGTGTGACTCCCAAACTCTCCTGAATTCAATCATCCAGAACTGACTCTGAGCTTAAGTCCCCTTGTGTTCTGAAACAAGCTTGTTTCCAAAATTCTGGATAGTTCAAGTTCCCCGGGAGATCCTGTTTAAGTGAGAGCTCTCATCAGCTTCATGTTCCTGGGAACACCTGCTTGAGTGGTCCAAGGTGACCACTCTTGTTTTTTTTTTAGAACTCCATGGGACATTTACATGGCTCTGGGTTTCATGGGTCTCTCTGAGAGACCTGTGATGGGAGACAGAGCTCCACATAGCTTTCGGAGGGTGCAGCCAGAAGCAGCAACCCTTGGGAGTTTCTCCAGAGGTGAACACTTGTGAGAGGAATCTGAACATCCCAGCCCTAGGACACAGAGGAGGGGATATTTGCCCCTTGTCTGGATACAGATTAGAGTAGTCACCTTCAGGCAAAGAGAAAGTGGTGGGAGAGGCTGGAGGGAAGGGAGAGCAGCGGCTAGAAATGGGAAGGGTCAAGGGAGAGTGGTGGGAAAGATGTGCTCAGCTCACCAAGGCCCTTCCGAACAATGAAGGGCACCATGTAGAAAGAGCATAGTCCACAGGCCAAGGCAGTGAGAGGCCTGCTCATCCTCCCCTAGAGGTTTCATTCCCATTGCAAACAGGGAAACCTCAGCCTAGACAACTCAAACAACTAGATCAGCGGCACTGACAGAGCACAGCCTGGAATCAGGCCCTGACCAGAATCTACGGGCTAAGAACCTGTGTCATTTGGCCTGGATCATCATCATTCCAGCTCAGAGCACCATCGTGCTCTCTGATTGGACAGCACCCCTTCCTGGACCAGTCAGCTGAGGGAGTGTGGACTGTGTAGACTCATCCTTCCTTTTCAATCTTACCTGCTAGGACAGATGGCAGCCACTGAGGAGACAGGGCAGAGCCCTGAACCTGTGGCCTGCTGGGGCAATAGGGGCCTGGACATTAGTGGGTGCTGCTCTGTCCCTCCCATAGTGGCCCTACTAGCTGTGGGAAGGACTAAAAGTTTGCATTCCTCCTTCTAGGATACACTTTGTCCTCTCCCAAGATCCCCTCAAGCCAGGCCCACTGGGCCTCTCCTCCCGGTCGCTGCTCCCGCTGGACAGAGCTCAGCTCCCTCCTCTGCCTGTGTTTGCAGAGCTCCTCCATGCTCTTGTTATTGAATAAGCTTCCAGGAGTTAGAGGCCAAGTTCACTCAGAGGCTACACCATGGGAGGGGAAAAGGAGGGGCAGGGAGCACGGTGGGACACTGCCTCCCAGCATGGAGCAGCCTCAGGGAAGGGAGTAGGAAAGAGGCAGCAGGGTAGAACACCCCACCCACCACAGCTGAGGCTCCCTTCCCAAGGACATCTGGAATAGGAGCAGCTGTGAGGCTCTAATGGACCCCTACCTGCCTGAGGTCACACTGGGTGCACCTGGAAGAAGACATTGCATAGAAGAGCCACTCTGCTCTACAGTAGAGTTTGTTCTTTTAGCTACCCCTGGCCCTCCTGGCCAGGCCCACCAGCTGCTGTCCTCTCCAGTGCTCTCATGAGGGTCCTCCATCCTCCTTCCATCTCAGCCTCCTGCAACTGACCCTGAGCACAGGCCTAAGGAACAGTTCCCACATCATGTGACTAATGGTTCCAGGGTTCCCTCCTTACAGGCTTGGCTGGTCCCATGCTGTCCAGAGCAACTGCTCTGTTTTCCTTACAGGAGAAAGAGGAGGGTGGAACAGGCAGGCAGTCCACTCTTTTAACACCATACACTCTGAACTGGGAGGCTGTATCCTGTGGCCGAGTGTGAAGACCTGGGTTTTCCTAGGACCAAGTGGGCTTGTTAGAGCCAGGGGATAAGAGTTTGTCAAGAGCTTTCAGGGAGCAACTATGGAATCGAGAATAATGCCTGGGTGGGCAGGTGCCTGTGGGGTGGAGGGCAGAGTGAAGCAGTGGAAGAAAAGCACGCACACACATGTTCACGTACATATGTGAATGAACATATATATATATATATATATATATATATATATATATATATATGTACACGAAAAACAAAACAACTAAAGAACAAACAAACAAAAACAAGGGCTAAGAGGTGGGCATAGAGGCACATGCACTGGGGAACACCTGGGAAGGCAAAGCAGGAAGACCAGTTTCGATGTAGAATACAACCCCACATTGAAAAACAAAATCAAAACAGGGCCAAGGACACTCAGGGTGGCTTTGTAACTTCCCAGTATCTCCCTTACCTAGTTACCTTTAGATTAGTTAGTTACCTAAACTAAAGTTTATGCATTCAGTCAGGACGTGAGCACACTATGCGCACACACACGCGCGCGCGCGCGCGCGCGCGAGAGAGAGAGAGAGAGAGAGAGAGAGAGAGAGAGAGAGAGAGAGAGAGAATCCAGAGGGGAACAGCCTTGTTCAGGTAACTACCCCAAACATGTTCCTTTCAAAGCTGCCAAGTGTGAGGCCTCCTCATCAGTTGGAAGCAGACCAAGACCATTTCCTTTTATTGCAACTTCCACCCTTCTAGAATTTCTCCTTCTCTGCAGGTCTAGGCCATAGGGACATTAATCCCTATTCAAATGAGCCTTCAAGGCTCTTCCTTCATTAAAAAGGGAAAAATGCCTCCCACCTTCCAGTGCTGCAGCCCTGTGTGAGTTCCCAGGAAAGGAGGGGAGGGCTCAGCTCCGACACAGAAGCTGCCTCAGGTTTCCTCACCTGGCTTTCTGTTGTTGGAAAGTAGAAACGCGACCCTTCTTTACCTCCTCCCTGAGGCCCCCTCAAGAGCTTTAATAAATACCGATTATTTTAGTCCACTAGCACAGCTGTCAGGGTTATAGGGTGAGAGCCAAGGCTGAGGCACAGAGACTGGGGGGGGGGGTGAGATCAGAATGGCAGAAGCACTCTTTAAAAACTAGTTTCATGTGTACTTTGTTCTTACTGGTCCTCCACTCCTCCTCCCCGACCCTGTTTCTATCCCCTCCTGCCTCTGCTTTCACATCAAGTGCTTTCTTTAGCCTCAATCCCCTAAGATCTCTTCTTAGTCCCCTCTAATGGGCCACTTTCTAGTTATATAACCTCCACCCTCTCTCTCTCTCTCTCTATATATATATATATGATATATATATATCATATATATTATATATGAAAATACATAAATTAAAATCTGTGATTCACATATGAAAGAATGCATGTGACATTTGTCTTTCTGAGTCTGGCTTATTTCATTTAATGTAATAATTTACAATTCTACTCATTTTCCTGCAAATGTCATCATTTTTCTTATGGCTGAATAAAATTCCATTGTATACAGGTACCACATTTTCATTATCCATCTATCTCTGGATAGACTCAAGAACGCATTAAGAAGATCATCCATCATGACCAACTTGGTTTCACCCCAGGGATGCAAGGGTGGGGCAACATACACAAATCAGCAAAGAAACACATACGAATGATGCAGCCTGGGAGTAGACGTAAAGACAGAAACCACAATCATCTCAATTGACACAGAAAAGGCATTTGACGAAGTTCAACATTCCTTCATTATAAAAGCCCTGAAGAAATTAGAAATAGAGGGTACATATTTCAACATAATAAAGGCTACATAAGACAAATCTATAGCCAACATTATACCAAATGGGGGAGGGTGGCGGATTTCCTCTAAAATATGGAACAAGAGTACCCACTTTCTCTACTCTTGTTCAAGGTAGTACTTGAAGTTTGCACTGCAACAACGAGAAAGATTAGGAAGGGGGAGCCAAATTGTCCCGACTGGGGCTGACATGATCCTGTGCTTAAAGGACTTGAAAGATTCAATCAGAAAACACTTAGATCTGATAAATGTTTGCAAAACAGCTGAATACAAAACCACGCAAAGGTCAATAACTTCTCTATGTAACAATAACGGACATGCTGAGAAATTCGGAAAGGAAGTCTCATTCACAATAGTTTCAAAAAATAAAACAAAATGTCTAGAAATAAATCCATGGAGATGAAAACCCTTTACAATTAAAACTAAAAGACAATAAAGAAAAAAGTGGAAGAAGACACTGTTCCATGACAGAAATAGTGTGGTAAAAAACATGGCTATTATATCAAATATACAGGCTCAATGCAATCCCCATAAAAATTCCAATAACATTCTTCATAGAACTAGGGAAAAATTCTAAAATACGTATGAGAATGCAAAATACCCTAAATAGCAATAGCAACCCTAAACAGAAAGAGCCGTGTTGGAAATATAACAATGTCCAACTTCAAAGTATACCACACAGCCATAGGAACAAAGATAGCATGATCCTGACACAAAAATAGAGATATAGCCAATGGATAAGAATTGAGGAATAAACCCACACAGCTACACCCACCAAATTTTGGATAAACATATCAAAGACATACATTTGACAAAAAGCCTCTTCAACAAACAAGTGCTGGGAAAACCGACATTCATAAGCAAAAGAGTCAACTTAGATATATCTCTCTCACCCTACATAAAAGATCAACTCAAAACTAATCAACGTCTTAATATAAGGCCCAAAATGTTGACACTGCTAAAGGAAATATGCTAAGATATAGGTGCAGACAGGAAAGGACCCTGGTAACACCACGAATTGACAGATAGGACTACATGTAGTTAAAAAGCTTCTATACAGCAAATGAAATAACATCAGAGTAAAGAGACAGCTAGCAAAAGTGCGAGAAAAGTCTTTGCCAACTAACTTTTAACAAGTGTTTAATATGTAGAATATATAAAGAACTGGAAAAAAAAAGATGACCAAATCTTCCAATTACTAAATGGGCTAATATATTGAACAGACAGTTCTCAAAAGAAGAAACATGAATGGGGGCTGCTAAGATGGTAAAGGTGCTTGGAGATATACATTAAGAGGCATGAATGACCAACACATATTTTAAAAAGTGTTCACCATCCTATCCACTAGGAAACACAAATTTAAACTATTTTAAGATTCTACCCCCATCCCCGCCCCTGCTCAAGTCTTAATGGCTAAGATCAAGGAAACAAATAACAACAAAGAATGATGTCTAGGTACTGCTGGTGGGAGTGGAAACTGGTACAGCCACTATGGAGATCAGTATGGAAGTTTCCCAAAGAGCTAAAAATAGTACCACCATACAACCCGGCTACACCACCCTGGATTTTGTACCAGAGAAACTTAGCACAGAGATGCTTGCCCATCAGTGTTTACTGCACAATTATGCAGAAAGGCTAACAAATTGTAACAGGCAGAAGCACTTTTGAACAATCTGCCTAGGGCCAAGTTACAGTGAAGAAGGAAGGGAAGCAGGGCTTGAAGACAGGTTTACAGGCAGAGCCGCCTCCCCTCTGCCAGGAATTCAGGTCTCTCTGACTCTCCCACATCGAAGTCAAGGATGTCTAAAATCACTGTGGGAATTAGTCTCAAGATGGCTCTCTGTTTAAAGTGTGCTGGTACATTATTTCAGGGCAGACACTGAGCTTTGGTTGATTTGCTATTCATAGAACAGGGTTGGGAAATGTTTGTTGAGGAATGAATGAATGGTGCTCTAGGCTGCTATTAGATTTATTAGTAAAATAAGGCAGGGAAAGTTCTAAGGCTTCCCAAGGAAATGGGTAAGATGTCATGGGGAGGGGACAGATAAGAAAGTGGCACCAAGTCAAATTCTGTCACATCACAGCTGTTTACATCTCCAGACCAGCCAGAGCAGTTACAGTAGATGATCTGGTCATCTGGTCCCTGTCCTCAGAGAGCGTGACTCTGGGCACGTAAATTCCATTTCGTAACTCGTGCTCCAAGAAGCTGGAACAATTGTCCTCTGAGAATGTGACACCCAGAATGGTCAAAGCTAAACTTCAGAGGCTTCTTTCTATTCAAGGTCTCTGAGTTGCTCAAAGTGGCAGGAACTCCCTTCACAAATGAAATACTGTACTGTGCCAGGCTTGCCCTGAAATGCTGCATCAGCTGTGCGGATCTCTCTGGAGATAGAGCCTACTTACTACCATGTAAGTAGAGAGAACCAAGGTGTAGAGGAGACTGTGGATTCCTCACCATCACGTGCAGCCTGGCTGCCACCAATTCTTCTTCTGCCCTCTCTCTCAGGTGGCACTAGCACCTACCAGCTTTCTGTTTGGTTTTGTTTTTTGAGACCAAGTAGCTCTGTAGCTTTGGAGCCTATCCTGAAATTCATTCTGTAGACCAGGCTGGCCTTGAACTCACAGAGATTCACCTGCGTCTGTCTCTGGAGTGCTGGAATTAAAGGCATGCGCCACCACTGCCCAGCTAACCAACCTATCAGCTTTTAAAAGGCCCCAAGATGAGAGAAACATGTGGTCAAGTCTAGGGGCTGGGGAACTAAGCTCTAAGTGCTGATTTGAAGGTACAAAGCCTGCTCCAGCTTGTTCTTGGGTCACACCAGGCAAATTCTAACACAGAGACTCCCCAAAGGAGCTACTGGAATCCCCTTCTGGTGCTGAGGATTGGCTCACAAAGCCACAGGATGTCTAACAATCTCACTGGGCATGCTCAGATGGAAGGGAGGCTTTTGGAATTTTTAGTGGTATTCAGATAAAGTGAGTCCCCTACACCACAGGTCCCAGTTACTTCTGTTGTGAGCGTAAGCCCTTCCATCATCCTAGCAATTGCAGAAATTATTTCCTTGCAGACATTAGATGTCACTGAAAAGAGAGCACCCAGCCACACAGAAATTATGGAATCGTTACATAGAAACTTAGAGGGAACACTTAGTATGAGTTGTATGAGTTCAGAAGACACATAAGTAGCACATCCCAGAGGGCAAATGATTCTCTTGATAACTGTGGCAAATGTGACTGAGCTCACTCCAGACTTAAGGATGTTGCTTCCTTGGACAAATAATCCCTTAGTAGATAGGACGGCCTCCAGGGATGGAGGGAGGCACGCATCACACCTATAATCCCTAGACGAAGGAGATAGAAGAAAGAGGTCAAGGCCAGTCTGGGTTACATAGCACCACTCTCCCCATCTCAGAAAACAAAACAAGACAAAACACAGAAAATAGGAAGACTGGAATTGGACAATATTCTCCAGGAGTACTTATTGATGGGGTTGTAGAGAAACAGAACCCCTCTTACACTGTTGATGGCAATATGCAATACTATAGCCACCATGAAAAACATCCCAGAAGTTTCCCAATGCTTAAACTGGGTTGTCATGTGGTCAGAAATCCCATTTCTAGAATTATACCCAAGAGAATGAAAGCCAGAGCCACACAGAAGCTTATTCATGGATGATCACAGACATTTTCTTTATCAGAACATGAAAACAATCCAAATATCTGTCAGCTGGAGATAAGATAAACAAAATATGGTAGATTCATGGCAGGAATACTATTTGGCAATGAAAAAGAAATCAAATATTGATGCATGCTCTAAGTAAATGCCTCTGAAGAGCACTGCATGAACTAAAGAAATCACAAAAGCTCACATATGATACCATTCCACCTATAATAATGTCCAGAATATATAATTCCAGAGAGACAGAAAGTAGACAAAAACCAATGGGAGTCATATATGTATAAATTCCCACACATGTGTAGGCAGCACAGACATTGCTGAAGGTCAAGGCAAGTCACATGATATCACTGGGAGGGTCACATTTAGTTTGTATGTAACTTGTTAAAGCTCATAAAGATTACACACCTTCTTGGGCTACTTTTAAGTTTGGAATCTCATAGCTTTTCTACTCTATTTGGTCTGTGAATGGATCAATTATTGACGAGTAGATTACTGTCTGCCCCCAGGTTCCTGTTCTAGTACCAGCAGGCTGTGGCTGCTCCCTGAGAATCCCTACCATGTCTTGTGTGGAAGGGAGACGCACACAGTGAGGGTAGGGTAGAAATGTGAACCCAGATGGATCCACACAAGGTCCAGCTGGAGGGACCTTCCAAATGGAGCAAAAGCAAAGGCTGATAGAATCCCTCCTTATTTAAGGCCACGGTCAAGACCCACAGAGGGATACGGAAATCATGCTTCAATCCCAAAATGTCACCAATGAAGATCAATTCTCTCTTCAAAAGAATTACTCATTGGACTCCATCATAGTTCATTGGGGCTGATCAGTATTCAAATTTATTAGGCAATGACATGCAGAATGTAGACTATCAAAGGCTGGTTTCATCACTCCATCCTCCAAGCTGTTTTCCTTCTCTTTTCTTCTGTTTTCTTTTTTGCTTAGTCATGAGAAGTCTAGCAAGTTAAACATCAAAACAAAAGCTAACAGAAAGAGAGAGGGAGAGGGAGAGCGCACCCTTCGTGGAAGTTGCTATGTGGTGGCTTCAGAAAGGAAAACACATCTCTGACTAATATGAAGGAGACTCCAAATTGCTCTTGGCAACGATCTCTCACCCAATTCCCCTCCCTCTATTCATCTCCTCAGTTCCCAGCCAAAGGAAAACAAACTGAACAGCCCTCTCCCTGGCCCAACCTGTGGGGCTGCACGGCTGAGCAGGGCTGAGCCAACAAACATCCCCGTGCAATTATACACCTGTGTAATTGCTGTAAACACAGGACAGCCAGCCGGGTGCAAGCCTCGCTCATTGAGCCAACCATCTAGGTATTAGGAAGAAAATGCCTATATTCTGACAGTGGGCTATCAAAACAGAATGCAATCTGATCCAGTAACCTCAAGCTCAGATACTTTTTTTTTACTCTTAAGAAAAAGAAGAAAGAAAAAGCAACTATCGTTCTGGCCAGAGTGCTGTGAATTCCAGAGGCAAGATCCCAGAGCATTGCTCAGCCAGGCAGGAGCCATGATATCTATCTTCTTGTGGTCCTCCCAGAAGTGACAGTTAATGTTAGAGGTCGTTATCATGCCATTTGAGATGGAAGGAGAGTCAACAGACCAGATCCCGAAACATGTATGGCATCATTCTATTAGGACAGATATGTCTGGTCAGCTAACAAAGAGGGAGGAGCATCAGGAATACAGCTGATGCAGGGATCTCTTCAGTTGAGCCCATAAACCTCCACGGCAGGCTAGCGTAAGCTGCTACCAGGCAGGGACTAGTTCTGCTACCAAGTCCTGTGATGGTGAGCAAGCTCATGTCTTACGATGAGGTCAAGGGCTTTACACAGTATGTGAGCCCTGAGAGTGTGAGGCATACTATCCAGGCTACTGCTGAACGTGACTAGTATGTCAGGAGTGTTCTTAGCCAACCTGGCACAGCTCCAGAGAGAGGCCAGTCCTCTCAGAAGTTGCATGGAGCTGCTTCTACATCAGTAGTGGTCATGTGACAAAACTACGGTTCATTTCAGAACTTACAACCCTAACCCTGAAACCAGAGGAACAGCAGGAGTGCGGTCATCTTCCTGGGCATTCAGGACAGCGGCTGATCATGCTGTGTGCACCCTTGTTGCACGGGGACAGTTGTTAGTCCAGCTCCTATTACCACCTTCCTCCCTGCCTTCTCCTATCCCTCCTCTTCACCCAGGCCTCCTATGACATCTTCCCACCCACCGGCCTTACTTAGTCAACCAATTCCCAGGGAGAGCTGGGCATTCCTGTTACTACTCCCACTGGAAGAGGTCAGGGCCTGGCTGATTTCATTTACTGAGGGATGCTCAGAATTTATCATAGTGCTCCGAACCATACAACACACAATACAATAGCATTTGAATTGGTTTGACTAGAAAAGGATCTAGTTTTCAAAAGAAAGGAAGTAATTCTATCTGTAACATTTACACACTATTTTATATTATACTGTAATTGAAACAATTTCCTCAATTATGGCATAAGATTCTAAAATGTAGAGGATAAGCCAGGTAGCTCTGAATTCAGGCTCATGGATGGCTTGCTTGACCCTTACGAGCCTTAGTTTCTTCCTCTGCAAAATGGGACTAAAGATTCCAATCCAGTGTGATGGGGGCTGGAATATAAGAGAAAATGTGGACAAGTGTTCTCTGGCACACTGTGTCTCTGGGCTCCACCTCTTCCTTTGGCCTCCAATCTCTGCTTTATCTTCCAACACTGAACCTGACCAGGCAGGTCAAGGCTCCTGCTCTGCAACCTGCAGGCCTTTGCTTTCTAGGCCCTTCCTACAGTCCTTGTCCCCAAGGCATCTGCTTTTTGAAGTCTTTCCCTAATTCCTCTGGCAGTCAGTGAAGAGCCCTCCCTTCTCTGGGTTTCACTTAGAGCTACACAAGTGTGTTCCCTGTCTACCATTTATACCGAGTGTACCACCACCATGGTGGGAGGGTGGTGTCTACAGGACCTGGTTGGTACAGATGCCCACTGTTCTGAGTAAGGAGCCCCTGGACTCCTCTGCTGTCTCCAGTGTGATTAGGGAGAATGTTTTTTCTCCCAGTTTCTCACCTACAAAATGGAATGGATGAGGGTGGGGGTGGTTTGGGGGAGCTTAGAGAGTAAGTAGCACCATAGGGATGCCATACCCAACTAGAGAGAAAGCTCTTCGGAAGAGTGGCTCTTTGTCCCTACTCAGCTCACTGTGGGCTTTAAGGGGTCATGGAGTCAGTACCCAGGCTGCTTTTAATTCCTGGAACTCCATCCAGAGGGGACTCCTGAGAACTTAATCAGTGAAAACAGGGAGGAGTGGAGTTAAAACTTGAACCTTTTCAAGTTCGCCCCTCATGCATCTCCACCACAACATCCACTCCCATCCTCCCGCCCCTTCCAAAAATCTATCAAATCTGGAGAAAACTGCCTAACTGCTTTGATCACTTCCTTTACATTTTAAAAATTCCGCAGTTAAAGAGGTTGGAAGTGGCATCGCCCTAGCCAGCTGCGGAACTGCACAGAGCCAGGACCAGCTGCTAAGCCAAGAAGGGCAGCTGCCCCGGCAGTAGAAGCCAGTACGGGAGTCTGATGCCCAGGCAGGGCATGAAGACTACCAGATCTGCACCGAGAAGCTCCAAGCAAGACTGGGCTGGGTGGAGGGTCACTCTTTCTTGCATCCTGCCTAAGCCAAGTCCCAGGGGATTCAGGCATTACAAGGGCGACAGAAGCCAGGAAATGTTGCGTGTGTGGGGGGGGGGGCAGACGACGACAAGGGACTTAGGAGTAGGTTTCCCTGCGCTCCCCGCACTAGGTTACCACACCGCCAGAGGTGCAAGACCCGAGCTTGACTCACTAGACTAGAGAGTTTTCACCATCTGTCCACTCAGGATGGAGTTCTTCCACTCCTTCAGCTCCAGATTCAAGCTGCAGGTCCCTGATAGTACTCCCTCCAGTACGCTTAAGGACGTCTGTGGATCCCTCTTTATTTTTCTGCTCGCTTCTAGGGACCAAGAGTTCTACCAAATTGCCATGGTTTTGTTCCTTAAGTTTTGCGTCTGATAGTTGGGCAGACCAACTCGCTTTTTTTTTTTTTTTTTAACCCGGAACGCGGGGTGTGCAGTTTAAACTGGTTATATTTGTCCGCAACCGCCTTTAGCCGTCTCAAAGGAGGCTGCCAGGAAGGGAGGCCCCGGGTGTTGCCGCAGAGTTCCAGGTTCTGTCCCAGGTTGGGCCCCCACTTCGTACCCTCATCCAGCAAGGCTAGGCTGAGAAACGACTCTGCCGCGGAGCCTGCCAGCGCCGGCAGGAGCTTGGTGCCCGGAGGCGCCACCGGAGCTACCGGGTCTCCGCCGAGCCAGGCTCCTGCCGAGCTCCCCGGGGCTTTCAGCCATGCTTCGTCCCGCCTCCTCCCCGCCGTCCCAGCGCTCTGGAGCCCGGATCACATCCCCACCCCCGGCCAAGGCCTCCGCAGACCCACCTGGCCGCCCCAGGGACGTCGCGCTCGTGCCCGGGCCGTGTTCTGAGCTCCACCAGGGTCCGAGGCTGGGAGTCCACGCGGCAGCGCTGCTCCAGGAGCTTGCCGCTGCCTGGGAGAGGTTGTCATTGATTCGCGCTGGGCCAGTTAAGCCATTCCAGGAGTGGTTTGGAGCGAACACTCCCACCCCTCCCTCCAGGCAGAAGTATTTGGCAGCCAGCCCCTTTAGTCCACCTGTACTGTTAAGCGTGGGACAATGACCAATTGCACGAGTGGCTTTTTCTGCATTTCTTTAGAATACGTAAATCAACCCTTTGGGGAAGGTAAAACAGAAATGAAAGTAAGGGCGGAGGAGTTTTTCTTTCCCCCTCTCTTCTCCCAGGTCTCCCACCCCCCACCCCGCCCCCACCCCCACCTTTTCTCTAATATTTCACAAAAAGCTTTACCACTTATCTCCAGGCAAGGGAGGCATTTTATTATTATTGTTTTATTCAATTCTCTGTGTCTGTGTTTTATTTTTAGAGGCAATTTTGTTTCCATTTGCCTGAAACCTGAGCCCAATAAAATTACTAGAATTATATGTTTTCTCCTTAAAGGGTCGTGATTGTAACTTAACCAAATCAAACACTGTACAGCAATCACTCAAACCAAAAAAAAAAAAAAAAAAAGAGAGAGAGAGAGAGAGCGAGATGCCAGTGGTAAGTATGGAACTGCAGATCCTGGGGGTCATGAGGCCTGGCCTGGGTGGGGTCAGGAGGCCTAAGAAAGGGGTACCCACTACCTCCTCTCACCATCAGCAAAGGCTCACTTCACAGTCTGACTCAGTGCGATCCCACTTGGGGTGGGCCAGCCACCATCACAGAGGTGTGGCCCAGCACCCTCTCCCCAGCCTGTCACACCACACCCTTTTTGTAAACTGCCATCTGGGAAGCTCGGGCTGGCTGACTCCTCAGGGCTCCTTCCCCTGGAGCTGTCTGGTCACCTGGGGGAAATGGGGCTATTAACTCTTGAACAGCTAGCTGGTTGTTCTCAGGAAGGGGGGCAGAGCCACTGAGGGATCCCTGGTTGACCAGATGTCACAAACCACAGGAGACCCTGGGATGCCTGGCCTTCTATGTCACTCTTCCAGAGGCAGGCCAGAAGCCTTAGCATGTCCTGCAGCCAAGCTACAGTAACCTACAAAGAATTAGCGCTGGGGCCATGAGCTGCAGACCCTCCCCCCTCAAGATGTTCCCATCATCTTGAGTGGGAAAGGTCACTCCTTTCTGAAATCATGCTAAATTCATGTCTTCTTGGAGTGTGTTCTATGCAGAACCTATCCTGGCAGGCATATAGACATATGCCTATCCTATTGCCAGAATGACATATCCTATCTGTCATTCTGGCAAAACCCAGACTGCTTTGGGGCATGGGTTCCCATATATCCTGGGATAAACTTTGTCAGCTTCTCCAAGCTTTAGCAGAAGAGCCCAGGGGTCGGTGTGAGGGGAGAATGGCTAGTGTGGAATAACAAATTGGGTGATGAAGGGAGAGCAGGTAGCTAGTCTCCAAGATCAAAAGAGTTTATCATCATCAAGAGGACATGCTCCAGGAAGAAAACCAAAGGATGAAAAGTTTGCCCACAAAGTCACTGGTAATATAAATATATAATCAGAGGAATTGTGCTCCTCTCCCAGACCTGGGCAGGTAAATGGGCCGAAGCCAGATCCTGATGGAGTTGGTACCCATCCAGAAATGCCTGTTGTGTATGTACCCAAGGGATTTTCGGGAGAGTGCAATGGGGGCCACTCTTAGGCAGATAAAGCACCAGGTGGGGGATGGGAGCGTGTGGGGCAAAGTGAGCAAGGCACCATCCCCTAAGGGACAGGGTGTGACTTCTACAGAGTGCCAAGGGACCACAGCGGCTAGAAGACAGGCTTATGTGCACAGGCAGGCCAGAAGTTTATGCAGCTGTGAGAAGGAGGGCATGTGGGAGGGAATTTGGGGAGTGAAGGCTGGAGGTGGAGTTCTGTCCTGGGCAAGCAGACAGCTGGCCTGGCTAAGAGGGTCCTCTTAGTGGGTCAGACATCAGGTGGGGGCTTGTGGGGTAAAGCCAGTTCACTGATACACCTTCAGTTCAGGGTAGGGTCTGCTTTTTGGAGAAGAGAAGAGGAGCCCTGGAGCATTTTTTAAAGCCAACTGAAGCAGGGGTATGCAAAGAGGGTGTGGGCAAGGGGATATAGGAGGGCTGATGTGGGAAGGGGTAAAAGAGGGGAGGTGATTGGCCCAGGTTAGACCAACCAACACTTCCTCACAGGACTTCAGCCAGCTCTGAAAGGAGTGTTTGGGAAGGCCAGAGGGTGGTGCCAGGACCACTGAATTTACAGCCAAGATCCAGGAGGAGAGCTGACCAATGTCCAATCTACCCACTGGGTCCTGTAGTGGACAGTTGGTGTCATGCCTCCCTCTCTCTTAATCACTGTGTGTGCCCTGCTAGGACACTCCCTTTGGAATAGCTTTGGGCAAAAAAAAAAAAAATGGGGAGCACCACCCCTTTAGCCTTACTCTGTGCCAGCTGCCTCCTGGGAACAGAAACATAAATAAAGGCAAGTCAAAGAGGGCCTAGGCAGAGGGGCATAGGGAGGCTCCCAAACCACCCACAGAAGGGGCTCTGGGCAGGGCAGACACTAGACCTGTGATTGCCCATTTCCTTCTAGGCTGGTTCCTTCCTCCTTCCGGCTCTCCTTGGTCCCCTCCCTCTTACTCACCCAGCTCTTCTGTTCACTCCCTCCTGCTCTCCATCAGCTGGTCTCCCCACCCTCCACTCCTGTCTTGTCCTCTCAGGTCAGGTCAGCCATAGCACTGGCAAGCAGGCTGGATTCACAGGCACACTGACTCTTGCTGGCCCTCCAGTCACCTCTCCTCATATGCTAGTGACGCAAGGGCTCCTACCTCAATCATAAGCATGGCTCAAGACGTGTAGAAGCTCCACAATCAAATGAGCTACTGTCCTTACAGGAAACCCTGCTTGTCACTGTGATGTGGCAACATGGACAGCGTTTATGCCTGGGCCACACATGTGCACAGATAGTGTCCATATGTGCAGACATATGGAGCAAGACACATACCTGAGTTGTGCCCATGGAGAAGCAGCAGAGCATTTGTCAAGGGTCTACTTCCTCATTCAGTCCTCATAGCAATACCACCAGGAAGTTCCTATAGCCTTGCCATCATACTGATGAGGATACTGGGGCTGCAAGAGGTCTTGAACTTGCTCAAGGTCACACTGCATGACACATAATAAAAATGGCCACCACACTTTGGTGTCTTCATGCTCTGGTGCTTAAGTGCTGCCCTGAAGTTCAAGCCCTAGATCTTCGTCTAGGTATATTGTTTGTTCTCAATAGAACTGGGCTTGGCCCATGTGTGCCTCACTTTCTTCACCTGCTGAACATGAGGGCAATGTCTCTTACTAACCCCAGGTGGTATTACTACACGGAAGGGTGGGCTTGTCTGTAGCTCTGGAGAGTGCCCTTGTCACAGGGAACTAGTGTCACTCAAGCTGGGGATTAATCAACTTTGCTGTCACCTTCTCATTCTTGGCCCCTACTTTGCCCATAGTCAATCGCCCACCAGCTAGTCCATTTCCACAACAGATAGCAAATCTCTTTCAGCTACCCCTTTGAATCCCCAGCCCCCAGCTCCACCCCACCAGCCCTCATACTGACTTCTCTGGAGACCTTTAGCTTATCTCCCTGACCCAACCCTATCTGGCTCTTTAGCCCCGTGTCATGTGACTGTCCCTAGAATCTGATAGAAACATGAATCTGGTCCTCACATGTATGAGGTTCCAGCACTATTAAAAAAAAATTAGGTCATGAGGATACTTGCATTGCTCTCTGGACTGTGCATCAAGACCATGAGACACTTTGAAATCCCATCTGCTCTCTCCAAACTACCTCCCTCCTGCCCCATACTCCTGTCATGGGCAGGCCAGTCACATTCCCTTCCCTTGGCTTTCATTCCCTGACCTGAAATGCTTTCTTCCACCTCAGGTCTCACAGAAGCGTCACCCCCTCAAATAGGGATTTCCAGACCACACAGATAAACCAGGAGCTCCCTTCCTGCCTGTCCTCTGTCCAAGGCCTTTGATCTAAGCACCATGTCACTGATATACTTTATTATGGGACAATCTGTTGATTGCATTCTTTTACTGTCCCTCCTTTAGAACGGAGGTTCCCTGAGGGCAAGGACCTGGTATCTTTCAGGCCTGGCATGTGGCAGGCACAGGACTGCTGTGTGTGATGGCTGATGTTTGAGAGAATTCACAGCTTGAGGAACACAACACTGGATCTGGTCTAGGCTTTGCCATGGGTAATCTGTGTACCCCTGGGGTTAATCTGTGCCCTCAGTGATAGCATATGCCTCTCCAGACGCTTGGCCTCATCCTTTATAAATGAGGAGGACCATGGATGTGATGCTGAGTATGATGCGTCCACATCCAGACTTACTTGTCCTGAGAGAACCTGTGGAAGGGGACGACAAACAGGAAGCATCCTTGTTACAATGCTCTGGGTCTGGCTGTGGCAGAGCCTGACTTCTCTTTGTTTAGATGCTTGTCTATTTGTCCAGGACAATTTGAGAGGACTGAAGGACTGAAAGCATTATCATATCCCTGATACAAGACTTGGAGATGGTCTGCAATGCTAGCCTACCCCCACTGCTGACAAGTCACTTAAGATTGGCAACTGAGCTCTGGAGATAGATTCAGCATGACAATTACCTTCTCAGGAGCCACTTACTCCCAGTGTACCGCTTTTGAGGGTCTAGATTTATGGTGGAGACAACTGGTATAACCGCAGACAGAATGTGTTCACTTCAACTTCTCAGTAGTGTTCTAAACTTTTCTATCTTTATTACTGTTGTTACTATTCTTATTTGGTAGTGCTAGAAATCAAACCTAGGGCTGTCTGCATTCTAGACAATTGCTCCACCACTGAGTCATATCCTTGGTCCTAAACATGGTATCTTACTTAGATCTTTACAATAGTCTTTGAGAATAGCCCTAAGAGGACCTGCATCCCTTTGCAGATGAAGAAACCAAGGCCCAGATTAAAAAGTGAATGGCAGAGAAAGGAGCTTTTTAATACCAAAAAGGAAAACACCTAGTGAGATTCATATAAAAATTTTAAATAGAAATTTATATGGTATTTTTTCATGTTAGAGAAAACTTATGAAACCAAAGAGGGGTCCCCCATAATGAGTGGTTGGCCTCCATTCTTCTTCTCTGAAGAGCCCCACACTGCATTTTAGTCTTCACTTGCCAACAGCCCACCTTGAACTTGTTAGGTGCACAACAAACTTTTAATCAAAGTTTGTGGAAAACAGAAGCCCCAGGAATGGGAGCAATAGGACAATTATGGCCCTTCCCACAAAGACTCACCCTGAGGGCCCTACCAGCCTTTTTCTTGGTAGTTTCTCCGGATTCTACTCTAACAAGACAAGACCTTGACTGTGAAGCTCTGGCGTTCTCTGCTATCCACACCAGAGCTGACACAAGTGTATTAAATGCCAACTTGAAATAAGCCATTGCTGTCATAGACAGTCTCATCCACTTCAACAGCCCTGCGTGTGGTCAGTTTATCAGAATCTGCTGGCTGCCTATGCAGCCTACTCTTTTGTCACTGTGTTTTAGTAGCAAACCCAGTCATTGTCAAGCTCCCCAAACTCCTCCATTCCTCCAAGTACCCAGCAATCACCCAGAGAAGTAAACCCTGGGGATGGTTGGCCATTAGCTGCTCTGTCCTGTGGGAGTGGGAGGGTGAGGGTGAGGGACTGTGGCCCCCAAGGGAAGGGCTGAATGCCTTTGGAGACTGCCTCTCTTCTTGTTCCTGGGCCAGCTGGTGCTTGTCTGGGGCCAGGGAGCCTCAGAGAGGAGGTGCTGATTAAGCATAGATGCTGGGGTGTTTGCCCTTGGGGAAGTGAAGCTAAGAACTCTGTTGAGTTGGGACTAAGCCACGGGGACAAGGATAGACTGTGAGCCTGGCTGGCTATGTGGGTAAGCAGGGAGGGAGAGCAGTGTCCTAGCCCTCTGCCCAAGCTCTGACTTCCTCTTAGATTGTATTGCACACAGGGCAGGAGGAGGAAACGGTGCCAACCAGGAGCTTGAGCTAAGCCTGGCTGGGGTGGGGCTGGGCCTGTCACCACCAGAGCAGGCTGGTAGCAGAGGAGAGGAGGAGGCTGGGTCAGATCCTGGCTAAGGTGGGGCTATGGCAGGAAGAGGGGGGCAGCAGCTGAGGGTGGGTGGGCTCCCCTTCTTTCTCCACCTCCTCCTCTTTCATTCACAGGTATACACTGCCCTGTCTCTCCTTTCCTATCTGGACCTAGGCTTTGGCTGTAAAATCACAAGGAACCTCTAAGATCATCACCTCACAGAGCTAAGCTTCCAGCTGAGGGACAATAAACATGTGAGTGTCTACTAAGACCTCAGTAGGCCATTCAGCTCTCAGCCCCTTCCACAGTGCAAGTCCTCTCACCTCAGCTGATCCTCACTCTGGGACACCAGGAGAGCAGGAATTATAATGCCCATATACAGGGAGGAAATGGGATGGAGGGTGGGGAGATGACTTTTCAAGGTCACCCTGGGAGTAGGCCTGACTCCCTGCCCAGTGTTCCTGTTGCCAGCACTCTTCCCCCAGCAGAAGAGGCTTAATTCTGTGCTTCTCACAGACAATATTTTTAAAAAGGGGCATTTGTTTATAGAAAATTAAGAAAAAAATGAACAAAGAACTTTCGACTTAGACAAGCTGTGAATTTGCTTAACATTAAATGAATATTTGGTGTGTAAGACAGTTTCCCTAGGGGTCTAGCTGCTCTCTGGCCTTGACCCACACTCCCTTGGGTAGACATGGTGAAATCTAAACTGTCCTCTCTAGGTCCTTTGCATCTGTGAATTCCCATTGCCCAGTTAGGTTACTGGGACCCTTTGGACATAAGAAATATTCCCTGGGTGTGAAGAGTCTGTCCTTAGCCAAATTTTAGATACACTCCTCCAAGTCTTCTTAAGTAGGCCACGTCCTTAACGTCAGTCTTAGGCCAATATCAACAAAAACCTGCTAAGTCTTAGGAGAATGCTGTCTACCTACTCCTGATATGGAATCACTTTGGCCAACTTCTGGGAGAGTCTTAAGTTTGTTCAGCAAGAATTTGATGCTGTCTCATAGGATTTTCTAGGTACAGCCACCCCCAACCCCTCCCACACTCCCTTGTGTCCTACTATTCAGAGCTGAGCCTAGTCTCTCTCCTCTGTTGCAGCCCTGGCTCAACTACAGTCAAAGCAAGAACAGCATAACTACTCTTACTGTAACATCCCCCAATAAGTTTTTTTTTTTTGTTTTTGTTTTTTTTAAGTCATTTTAGCAACTGCGTGAGTAATTGTTCTTTTAAACGCTATCAACTCAGACAGAGTCACATTCAGTTCTAACCCCCAGATTCACATCTAGCACCCTAAGTTTCTACTTTGATGGAGTGACCAGAGATACTCTCTCCTGATCCAATACAGAGTTCTAGATGACTGTCCTCTGAGATACATTTGGGGTACATCTTTATTCTTAAGTTCCTGAGAACACTCTCCCAGGCTAAGTTACAGTTCCAAACTCCTTTGGCTGAAAAGTTCTTGTTTGAAACAGATCTTCCTGGCTGGAAATATCTTTGATCTTTTTCTGTAGATTTATTCCCTGACTCCAGAGCAGGAGCTTCTGGCTCTTTTGTGAGGCACTGAGTCCAGGAAATGTGCTAGAGTTGGGGCAAACTGCAGGGGCTGGGTTAAAGTGAGAGGCCCAAGGGAGAGGCTGAGAGGAAGCCCAGGGCTTCTTTGTTTGGTAGCTTCTGAATTGACCCCACTCTGCTCAGCCCACCATCAATAGTTAAGTTTCTGAGTTGACCCCACCCAGTCCTGTTGACCTTACCCTCCAGCTCCACCCTTCATTTTTGTTGGCACGATTAGATAAGGCAACTTTTGAAGTTTAATGGCTTCTCTGGGAAGTCTTCTTCCCCCTGTTACTCTTTCCTTCCCCCTTGACTCCCTCAGCTTGGCCATATGTTCCCCTGTAAGCCCCTCCTTCTGCCATCTCTTATCCCTCTAGCTTCAGACTTTCAACTTCTCAGTGACTTGATCTTTAGACTCTTGACCCTCCTGAGGGAACCAGAAGCAACAACTGTGTATTGGAGTAAGAGACAATCTTGAAAGTCTCCTCCATAAATAAAGGTATTAAGCTCTGTCCTTCCTATTGAGTATCAAATATATATATATATATATATATATATATATATATATATTATATAGAGAGAGAGAGAGAGCCTTAGCTCATTCCATCTGTCAGAAACCAACTTTGATGAACAGGAAATGGAGAAAAGTCGAGGGCCAGCCATAGTGAACAAACCAAGAGTTTATATCACTATGTTTGCACAACTCATGGTTGAGGCTTAAGAAGCAAAACTATAGTGTCAGTTTGTATCTGTTTATGTATTCATGTGTATATATCATGTATTTGTGGCACCCTTTCCCTCCAGGTGGTACTATCAAATTAACTTACAAAACCCTCCAAGACATCTACATTCAAACTGGCTTAGATATAGAGTAGCTGGTGGGTGGCTTAGATATAAAGTATGGGATACACATATGGGATACACTGGATGAGGGAAGACTCACATCCTAGGCATGACAAATGGGAAGGCATGAGATTTCATCATGCCACACAGAATGACAACCTGGGGATCAATGGAGGTAAATATCAGCCTAACATTACAACACATAATGAAGGACCTGTGTAGTTCACCTCAGTTCATCCCATCATGTAGGTGTTGTATTTTAGTCTTTCCATCATTACATCACAATACAATAAGGTATGCTGAGAGTAGAGATTGCATTTACCTGCCTTTTATTCATGATTGTTCTGTTTTATTATTAGTTGTTGTTGTTAATCTCTTAATGTGACTAATTTACAAGTTAAACTTTATATAAGCCTACAAAGATAGGAAAAATAGTGTATTGCTTTGTAGGAATCCAGTGGAGGGTTTTGGAACATGCTATTTTAAGCACTTATATAAACTAAAAATTCCTAAAACTCTCAGATATATGAGTTTATTCAAATGTATTTCAAGTTCATGTAATTTAGGCAAACTTTTTGGAAATGAGACAATTTTAATATAATTGGTTTCATACAACTAGCCAAACATTAAGTATGCTACAAACATATATTTTGTAGTTAATGTTCTTTTTTTCTTTCATATATACACACACATATATCCTAACAGGCATTATTTAAAAAAAAACAGCTAATAGGGACACAACCTAAATTAATGGACAGCTCTGTTTAATGTCTTATACAGTTTGCATGAACAATCAAAGCATAGCCACTATGAACATGTGTACCCACTGTAAGTGGGATAAACATTTTATGAATAGACTTTCTAATAATAATTATGTTGTGGGTTGGCTAAAATAGTTTTCAAAATCTCCTTAGTAACTTGCTACTTTAGGTCTATGCTAAATTGAACCAAGCAACAGATCTTCATTAAGAGCCTAGGTCACTTCTAAGTAAGATAAACTACGGAGGCATATGAGTCTCTAAGTCCAAGTTTACATTTACATGTTCTTGGGTCCTTTTTTATGTAGAAAAGGAAGGCCCTAAAGATTGAATCTGTCCACAAACACATAGTTGTACTGTGAAACAGGATATCCCATAAAAATGTGAGATAATGTACTCACAAATTTTCTAATTTGCTACAAAATCCTGGTATGTGATATGTGATTATTTCAAATCCTGAATGAAATACTGACATTAAATTGACTTCAAAGGGTATTTTTCTCTCACCTTGCTAAAAAAAGATATTAAAAGACAATTAGGAGTCAGGCTTAGTTGTTCAAACATGTAATCCCAGCACTTGGAGACTGAGGCAGGAGGATGGCTATGAGTTTGAGGCTAGCCTGCACTATACAGTAAGTTTTAGGCCCGTCTGAGCTACACTATCAAATCCTGTCTCAAAGCAGCAAAGACAATAGTGTATCTGATGACTTAACTTGCATGAAAAATAATGTCAAATACAAGAGGATATTTCATTTTTCTTGTGTGGTGTGTGTCTGGGTAAATGGTATTAGTGATAAAATTTTGGAAGCTGCACAAAGGTCTTCAGATGTGTGGCTAGCCTTGCTCTTGGTGATGTGCCTAGTATAATGTCATGAGCCATAACTTTGTAAATTGTTTTCAAACACCATGCCACTGAGGTAGGCAGACTTCCTAGCAAATGAATTCCCATCAGAATTAGACCATGTCCCTCTTAACTCTGCTGTTCCATGTGGAAAACTGCCTTACTGAGTCTTTTCTGAAAGGCATTGCTACCAACTACTTTCAGAGTTTTCTGTCTTCAGCAGAAAAGGAATTTCTCAGAGCCCCATGGGAAGAACTGTGGTAGGTTCTCTGGGGTCCAGGTTTCTGGTGGTTTACCTTAGGCAACTATGATCCCTGCTTCTAGATCAAATCAGGACTTCCAGACTTTTAGGGGAGAAGCTACTGCATCCATAACCCCACTGACTCCAGAGGAAGCAAACCAAGGAGTGACAGCATGAGACTGAATGGAGAGATGAAGGGAAGTGACTGGCATTGTTCATTGCGTTGCTGCAGCTTTGGGGGAACTCCTTTTCCTTTTGCACCAAGCTATCCAGAATCAACAGCCATTTAGCCGACGAAACATCTACCTTGTATCTGATCTGTCCACAATTCAAAATGCTTTCCATTGGAGGAGGGCCAGCTATTGGTACACATTCAATAAGAATTAGCTCTCTCTATAACAGGAAGTGATTAGAAACACTGGCTGTCTATAAGCCTGGCTGGACTGTCACATTTGAGGATGTGGCATTAGATATGACCAGGCATTCCAAGGAGCTAAGGGTGACTTCATAGAGCCAGTGTTTACAGAACCCTCTTGGGAAAATCAGCCTAGAACCTGGCTTGTACATGAATAACAAGTGCCACTTCTTGGAAGCCCAGGAATTTTAGGATATTTGGATATTTAAGGATGTGTGTGTGTGTGTGTGTGTGTGTGTGTGTGTGTGTGTGTGTGTGTGTAGAGAGAGAGAGAAAGGTGGAATATGTAGGATACACACACACACACACACACACACACACACACACACACACACACACACACACATCTCTCCCATGGGTACATTGGTGGTAAGTTCCTGGCTTACTTCCCAGCCTGAGAGTCTGTAGGTTAACTTCCCACCTAGCAAATTCAAAAAAATCCCAAGTTATCAGTTACCATTCTTGCTGCACCCATGCTTACAATCTGGCCAAATCAAATGATACAAGACTTATTTTATAAACAAGAATAATCTTACATTGATGGTCTTTGTTAAAAAGTGGAGAGTGACTATAGAAGGTAATTTTGTAATTCAACAGAAAATGTTAGTACACCCTTATGGGCTAGCAGCATCTGTCCTCTTCATCAGCTGTAGGGTTATGAGGAAAGGTGTGTGTGTGTGTGTGTGTGTGTGTGTGTGTGTGTGTGTGTGTCTGTGTGTGTTTATGTGATTCTCTCTCTCTCTCTCTCTCTCTCTCTCTCTCTGTGTGTGTGTGTGTGTGTGTGTGTGTGTGTGTGTGTACTTATGGGTACAGGTGCAGGTGATGAGTGTAGGTGAGGAGGTATGGTGTATAGAAGGACCAGTAGTTGGCGGGTGGCTGATTACTGGATAGGACAAGGATGTTTACCCATTCTTTCTCTGTGGCATCCACACCAAATGGAGAACATGCTGTGGTTGGCTCCCATGTACTCAGGCAGAGACTGGACTCACCCACTATGCTGGGTAGCTGATCAGTGAAAGATGCTGAGTGTGGCTGAGCTGTCTACAGCCCCCTCATAAGGCCAGACAAATTGGAGGGTGTAGTAGCTCTGCACAATGACCCTGATCTTACTGCAAGGCCACTGGGACAGGGATCTTTGAATTGCAGCTAGACATATTCTATAGTCTCAGGTTATACTTCTAGGATACACAGGAGGACAGAGCAGAGCTAAGTAGCCACTACAAGATCAAAAGGGTGCACTTGGCTTCCCAGAAAAAACAAACAAACAAACAAATAAATAAAAAAACACATCAAAGACAAACCCATTGTTCACCCCCCAGAGACAGAAAAATAATCATGACAGCTGTGTAACTGTGCTTGGAGCTTTGCACAAGTTATTATTTTTTTATATTCAACAACAACCCCATAAAGTCAGTATATTATTCTATTCTTTTCTTTTCTTTTTCTTTTTCTTTTTTTTTAGCAGAACGACAACTTTGACTTAGGACCTGAATTCATCTCACATTTGCCAACTCTGAAATCAGCCCCAATCCTTGGGAATTGGCTAATGTTGGGCTCTTAAAGCAAAGTAGAAGGTACCCTCTATTAATAACAGCAGAAGGAAGACATGAGCCAAGGCCCTTGTTTGAGGCTGTGGATACTGTTTGGGGGCATTTGCTAATAGACAAACAGCAGCTTTCTGTCCAACAGATTTATGAAGACATGCATTTCAAGGGTGTGGTAACTGAGTTGACAGGCTGGGTCTCACTGAGGAAAGAACAGTGCAGTAAGTGGCCATGGCATGCAGCAACAGAAGCACCGGCATCTCATGGGGCCACAGCCAACACTCCTGGACAGGTGGGTAGGATTAGATTCCCCGGACCCACATGGGCTCACAGAATTGGAATTTGAACCCCAAGTCTGTATTCTCACAGATTTCCCAGGGAATGTAGATGAAGCAGTGTTGGTGGATGATTGTGTTTGGCTGAATTTCTGTATCTAGGCAATGCTACAGTTGGGATGGTACCCAGGGAGTTCATGGGCCAGGCAGTTTGCCAGTTCAACTTCTCCAATCTCCCACCAGGCTGGAGGGAAGTGTCAAGGCTGACCACCAGTCTGGGTCCTAGTCACTCTTTTCTTCCTACTTTGAACACATTTCTTGTGTTGGACCCTTACATGCTCCTCCTGGCCCTTCTGCTTTGAGGATGGGACCTCTCTTCTCTGCCCATCCTTTATGCTCCTTCCTCTGTCCAGTCAGGGGAGGTTATGCGCATCTGCACTGTGAACTGGACACAGAAAATGGTTGTAGGAGTGTTCCTGAGAGTGGGACAACGATGAGGTGATAGCCAAGAGGGACAAAGGCCAGCCACCCAACCAGCCTGATCAGAACCATTTGTCCACGTAAGGGACAATGTAAGAGAAGATGGTCAGGTGACTGACATTACGCACACCAGACTATGGAGTCTAAACACAGGGGAAAGGTAAGGATAAATATATACCTAAACAACCATTATTGGGATGTGGCTATTTGTGATCGGCCTTGACTCTGGCTTATCAGGTTTCTTAGCAGTGTGCCATGGCAGGCTCCAAGGCTCCTTCAAAGCTAACTGATAAGTAGAACTGATTATAGTGCATGTTTCTTTTTTTTCTGGGGTAAACAGCTCATGTCATACATTAGATTTTAAGTTTATCAGCTCCAAAATGTTCAATAAAGAATATCCTGGTGAAAGAATGGAAGTCAGCTAGAAGTATAACTATTTCACAAGTTATATGTATATTGCCCATGTCAGAAAGAGAGGGAGTAACTACAAGGGGTCTTCCTCAGATAGAGAGATGATAGGCCAGATAGACTGCAAGGCTTAGATGAGAGCAAGATGAATAGATCATTGTCATGGTAACAGGACAAACAGACCTACTCATGACATACAGGGGCAGCAAGGAATCACCACGTGTGCCACCCACGTGCTCTAGTTTTCCAATATATGAGTGGGTGACATCGAAGCCGGGAAGAATCAGGACCCTGTTGTGGAGGTGCCCAGAGTCCTTTCCCTCCAAGGACTATGGGAGGCAAAGATAAAACCTCCCTGTAGTGATGAAGTCACTTTGTGGGAAAATGGGATTTGGTTTCACAACCTTTCCAGAACTGTCTCTTGTGTAAGATGGGAGACATGTGACAAGAATCCCAGGGAGCCCTTACTGAGCGCTTGGGCACCATACTAATCACCTTACAAGTATTATCTTGTTTACTTCTCACAGGAGCGCTGGCGGCTTGGGCAGTGCTATACCTTCTGTTTTACAAGCAAGGAAATGGAGGCCCAGAGGTGTTGAGTCATTTGCCCCAAAGAAAACAGCTGTAAGTGAAACAGTTGTACTGGGAGCTTGGATTGGTTCATAGCAAGGTTGGTACTTGGATGCCCTCGAAAGATGTGGTATTCTGTGGTCTAAATCAGCTCCGTCTCTGTCTTCCATAACATGGCTGGACCCTGAATGTCTCAGGCCTATAGCTCCATTTGCCTTTACAAAGACAGGGCTGTGCATACACTTAACTCTGTCTGGTAGTTCATACAAGTGACTATGTCAATTCTTCCCATTTGTTGGCTGTCTAGATGAGTCATTTTCTTGATGCCATCCTTTTAGCAAGCTTCTGAGGTATCATTTCACTGATGGGGTAGAGAGGTAAAAGGAGGCCCAGAGAACCTACCTAGAGTCAGGTAGTAAAGGAGGACTTGACTGTACCCACCTTTCTTCTGCTTTTCAGTCTCTTAGTGAGTAAAGAAGGTTACTCACTAAGATGCAAGGGTTAGCTTCCCTGCTTAATTTGCTTCTGATGATTGGGGCATGGAAAAGCTCCCTGCCATGGCAAAGGGAAAGAAAGGAAAGAGAGGGAGGGAAGGACGTCAGGAAAGAGGCAGAGGAGGAGAAGGGAAACTTGGATGAATATGGCATACGTGTCAGGAGTCATTAGAATTTGGAGGAATGACCTAATTACATAGCTGCAATTCCCAAACCTTTCATAAAAGTGGCACTGGCCACAGAGCTGGGGCTCAATGGACCCTGAGCTACTCACTGCAGAATACACACAGGTATGATCCATATCTTCCGGACTATGGTTTGAGGTCAGAGCCTCCTTCTTTATTATATGTTACAGTGGAGCCAAGTATGGTCCTTGCGCTAAAATCAGTGGCTCTTTAAGCTTCTTTTCTTTCTCAGGGTTTGACCTTGACTTCTGAATCCCTAGAACCCAGAAAGTGTGAAGTGCAGGAGGCAGTAGGGACAGCACACAGAGAACAAGGTTAGCAGATATAAGTGGATAGGGCAGCCTGATTAGGACTTGCCAAGTCTAGAAGCCAAGCTGGACACAGAATCTGTGAGGTCCTTGGTGCCAGAGAGAGCATGCAGCCAGTGCTCCAAGAAGTCAGGCTGGGGTCAGAGCTGGCATGATTCCAGGTGTGTGACCTGGGTCCTTGAATAGGTACAATGAAGCAGTTTGGGGATGGATCCAGGTCTCAGTGGGGTAAGAGTAGCCTCTTCCAAATGACCCAGTGATCTTTGAGGACCCAGGTAAAGAAGGTAGTCCATGGGTGGAGGCACTGAGCTATGGAGCCATGCTTAGGGGGCAGGATGGGGTTAGGGTGTGGCCTCGGAGAGCAGTTATAATCCTAACTGTGACCCAGAAGTCAGGCTAACCCCACACCAGCCCTTCCTGCCATAATAATCTCCCCCTTGGTTCTTGGAGGCTCACTCCACAGTCCTCTCATGGCTGTAATTTCCTTTCACTTTTGAAATGAAAACTGTCTCCTAATCTTGAAAGAACCCTCGCGTGTTTCTTACCCTAATTTGTTTTTTCACTTACTATTCTATTGTGACCATTTCCCCATGATGCACTTTCCCTCATCCTCTATCCCTGTGTTTCCCACCCCCATCTTAACCTCAGGTGCCTCGGGCTGCCATCCTCTGATTAAACCAATGGCCCTCTGAGCCAGCCTGTTAAACATTCAAGTCCTGCTCTCTTCAGGGGAATTGCATAAAGACTATGAAGAAGTTTGCATAACAGAAAACCCATGAAACCCTATGTCCCTACCCTATAGCACTAGCCCTCACCAGTGCAGGCCCTCAGGGTTCCCAAATGGGGCAAGAACTGGTACCAAATGGATTTCCCTCAGTAGGCCTCTCCATTCCCATTTGCCATTTGGTGCCATGAAGACTTGGAAATCCAGAAGCTAAATATGTTAGGATTGTGCATAAGACAGGAGCATCCAGCCCCATGCCTGACACACTGGTCAAGGGGCCTCAGGGGAATGTGTGTTAAGGCTTGTGTTCTGTGACTTCTTCTGGAGCTTCAAAATTATTTCATTCTCCTTCAGGTTCTTGGCAAGCCAGAGGAATAAGTTTCCCTGGACTGTGCACATTCTTTACTGGATTACATGGGGTTTTATTTCTTTGAAAATTTAAGTTAGTGCTTTAAGTTCGTTCTACTAGGATGGTGTGGACGTCTTAGACTCCCCTGGACAGGCTGATAGTCTGCTGATAGACTGTAGACCAGATAAACAAGTTTTTGTTTGTTTTGTTCTTTTGAAACAAGGTCTCACATAGTCAGACTGGCCTTGAACTTCCCACACAACAAGACTGGCCTTGAATTGTTGATCCTTTTGTCCTTGCCTCTAGAGCACTGGGGTTAGAGGTGTGTGATACCATGGCCTGTAAAACCAGTTCACCCTTTTCTTTTTTCTTTTTCTTTCTTATTTTTATTTTTATTTTTTTTCGAGACAGGGCTTCTCTGTGTAGCTTTGGAGCCTGTCCTGGAACTAGCTCTTGTAGATCAGCCTGGTCTCAAACTCACAGAGATCCGCCTGCCTCTGCCTCCCAAGTGCTGGGGCTAAAGGCGTGCACCACCACCACCCGGCCAGATCACCCTTTTCCATCCAGCTGTGTGGCCCTAATAAGGTGGAGGATAATAGCACGCTCAGGCTGTCACAGCCACTGGGCTCCTGGGAGACCCTATGTACCTCCACTTTATTCCTAAGGAAGTGGGGTGTGCAAGGTTACAAAACACACTTACTTATGTCTAATCTGTATCCTCTGTAGAGGTCTATGAAATGATCTCCAGCAACCTGGGAAGAATGTGTGCGCTCATACCCCACCTTCATCCAAAGTGATTAGGACCAGCACCCAAATATGACTGCAGTTTAAGGGAGCCATAAGAACTCAGGAAGCAAACAAGGTAAGGGAAAGTGGATCAGATGGAGCTAGGCTTGAGATTAGCATGAAGAGCACAAGTCCTCAGTGTCTACAGACTGAGGCCTGGAGAGGAGGGTAAGTTAGCATATGGGGTCTGCTTTCTTAGACTCTAGGACTTACCACTCACTCATCATGTGTCAGTCTACCAAATGGGTAAATCTCTGCAGATCAAGTTACAGTGAAAGGTAAAGTAGGAATAACATTGAAGGGCTGTTTATTGTTTCACTTTCTTGTCTCCTTAAAATTGAATCCTACACTGCTCAGGTCCATGGGATGCCATGAATGACTAACGCTGCCACCATTGGTCAATAATTCTGAATGGACACTCAGAGACACCAAACAAACATGGGAACTATCCAAAACACGCACGACCTTTTCTGAGCTCAACTTATACCCATTTATCCTATGTGTGTGATAGGGGTGGGTATATGCCATGGTCCTGTGTGCTCAACTGGGAGACATTAAGGCACCTAGAAGGAACAGGAAGGAACATCAGATTATAGTGTAAAGTCTAAGTTTCCTTTAAGACTCTCTGTCATCTGTGGCAGGAGTAGTGTGGGATAACAAGAAGAAAGAGCACTGGGGAAGAAAACCTCACACCTTTAGGGGCCTCTCCTGCTGCAAAATGGCAGGCAAAGGCCCTGTCACTCAAGAGACTTGTTGGGATGGGACAAGTCACTTTCAGAATGAAGATCACGATGTTAGCTGAAAGTTAACTCCAGGCAGTCCAGGCAGTCAAGGTATAATTTCAAACAGTGTGAAGGGGGCAAAGAACTGTGGGCAAGCAAAGCATGGAGGGTTTTATCTGGTTTCTCCAATGTGGGCTTTGCCACTAAACAGGGTTTAGTGGGAGGGAGCTTTTTAATAAGCAGAAGTGTTCATTAATAACAAAATGTTTCACATAAATATCGTACCAATAACACATCTACAATATGTTAGGTTTGGGTTTTACCATGGGGAGAAGGGGTTCCCTCCTGACTCTATAGAGATAAGCCAACTGTGGGAGTGAATCTATTCAAGCCACAAGCAAGATAAGACCCAGCCGTCCTTTCTGAAGCTCTTCATGTTTCCCAGAGTGACTATACTGGGGGTTGACGGACAGTGACTTACCATCCTGGTTTTACTGAGGTGGAGAGTGAACCCGGGGCTGGTGAACTGAACTGTCAAGTAGCAAGGGTCTGTCTGTTCCCAGAATTGCCCAAACTCTGGATGGGACTCTGCCTAGCTCTGTCAACTCTCACTATGTATAAATCACTAGGTATAAAGTATCAAGAATAGCCCTTTACCATACACATAGTGCTACATCACTGTGCAAATGCAGAAGAAACTCCTAGGCTCTACACCAAAGGGGGCCAATGGCAAAGTCCCAAATATATATCCCATACTGCAGGAGAATCCCACTCAATGCTAGTCAAGGCAATCTGTGCCAGGGTGGAGAGGAGCTAGTGCCCAAGGGATGTAGGGAGCAGGAACCTGGAAATTTTCCCTAGTGTTCTGGAACAGTATCTGTTTTCTCTCTCAGAACTTTGCCAAGGAGGAACACACAGGGTGGCTAAGCCTGTGCCAAACAGGAACAAAAAAGCATCTGGGCCAGACAAGCTGATAAATTAAATATGCCCAGGTTAACACTGGGGCAAATGCTGGCTCCCAACAGTGTCCCTTTTCCTACTCCTTCTCACTGCTACTGGTGGATTTGTTTTAGTTCCTGCCAGGAGTCCCATCAGAAATGACCTCTGCTTGCCTTTAGGGAGGGCTGCAAAGGAATCGGGCAAACAAACTCTGACTAGCTTTCCCATCACTTGGGCTTGACAGGCCACTGGACGACCCTAAGACTTCAGTGGTTTCCAAAGTTCTGAACTTAACGCCTTAGGAGCAGGGTATTAATTGTGGGGTAAAAACCTGCTCCTAGCCCTGGCCTTGTTTCTATGGGTGCATGACCCTAGAAAAGGACTTTTTCTGGTCCTCACTATGTCCTGGGTCTGGAGGGCTGAGAGGGCTTGGTGGACTTGAATGTTTTTGGCTCTCTCATCTGTTAGTTTGGTGGAAATCCTCAGAGGTTAGGCAGCAAACTGGGGCATTCTCCATGGCTGTGGACATGGACAGGGCGAAGGGGGCATGCTACATGCATGACTGAAACGATGATTTCTGTAAGTCTGGAGCTCCTTGGTTGGGATTGCTACCATGCACATATTAAGCTCAATAACCAGGATCCTCAGCTGGATCACATGCCTCATCAGTCAAATCCAGGCTGTTCATTTCTGGGCAGAGTTATTAATTATTGACATTGATCCTGACTTCTCCTGGCTCCTGGCTTCTCTTTTGCAAGACTTCCTCAATTTTTATTACTAAGTTGGCAGGACACTGGGGTGTTCATTCACTCAATGAATGCACAGAGTGTCTTGGCATCTCTGGCTCTGCCTCGGTGGGCTCAGAGGGGAGCAGGCTGCAAAAAGGAAAATGAAAAGAAAAGGGAGATATTGGGGGATGGTCTTCTCCATGTTACTGACCTGTCCATCTATCTGAGGCTTCTGAAGGCACCCGAATTTAATGATGGTTTGGGGTCGACATGTAGCTTCAGGGAAGCAGGCAGACTAGGGTTTAGCAGGACAATAGGAGAATGTTCATAAGGTGTCCTCTACAGTGAGAGCTCTCCAAGGGTTAGAGATATGAAGAAGAAGATGGAGAGAGATGACGAAGACTCATCTGAAACCTCTGCTCCCTTCTTTCTCAACCCCGCATCTGCTTCCAATGAGCCAAATAGAAAGCTGTGTTCAGTTTCAGATCAGAAACCTTCCTACCTGGGGTAAGCCCCTTCCCCTCTCAAATACTGCATCCTCATGCTACTTCCACCTATGTACCCCCACCCCTTTCTCTCTCTGACAGGGTCTCCTGTATCCCAAGTTGGCCATACAGGTACTATATAGCTGAAGACTGTCTTAACTATCTTACCTCTTTGCTCCCACCTTGTAACTGCTGGGATTACAGACCTGTGCCAGTATGGGATTGCAGTTGTGTGCCATCATACCAGGTTTATGTGGTGCTGGAGATCAGACTTGGGGCTTCAAACATTCCAGGAAGGCACTCTACCATCTGAACTACACCCCTAGCCTCATCATGAAGTTCTGTTGGTTGCCTCATTTCTATTAGATACAAACATTGTGGGGTGGACAGGAGCTAACCCTGTCCTCAGCAAGTGCAGGCTGTATCATCATTCACAGTGTGACTGTTTGGTTCAGTTAGTGAATGTTTACTTAATGCCAGGCCCTGCATCCATTTCTCCCAAATGGATCTGAAAATTCTGGCGTGAGTAGTCATAATTTATTATTCTGTCCATGTTTTCCTAACACATAAAATATATGCACAGGCCAGGTGGTGGTGATTCAAGCCTTTAACTCCAGCACTAAGGTGGCAGAGACAGGTGGATCTCTGAGTTTGAGGCCAGCTGGTCTACAAAGTAGATGCCAGGATAGCTAGGACTGTTACACAGAGAAACCCTGCCTCAAAAATTCCACTAAATGAGGCTGGAGAGATGGCTCAGTGGTTAAGAGCACTGGCTACTCTTCCAGGGGATCCAGGTTCAATTCCCAGCACCCTCATGGCAGCTTATAACTATCTGTGACTCCTGTTCCAGGAGATGTGACACCTTCACACAGGCATATATGCAGGCAAAAACACCAATATACATAAGATAAAAACAAATTACTTTTAAAAATCATATATATATATATATATATATATATATATATATATATATGCAGATATAATAGAGCCAGACTTCCCTAGTATGAAACCTAGTGGCCTTCCACATACTGGCCTCAGTTTCTTTGGCCATAAAATGGAAAGAACAATCAATGCTACCCCTGAGATTCTTATGAAGTATGGATAAAATGACCAGTATAGGTCATGCAGCCCAGGCTGGGCAAATACAAGATGTCCAGTGAATGTTTGTAAACAAAAGGTTTATGAATCTGAATAGAGACAAATTACTTCTGACAAAAATTTCTCCTCATAAGCAAGTTACATATTTGCCTTCCTCCTGCTCCAAACCATAAGAGCATTGATAATTTATTCTTCTGAACTCTATGGTCAAGGACAGTACAAAGACAAATGTCACAAGCTCAGTGACCCTGGGGTCCATATGACTGGTGTCTGAGTCTGTGACCTTCTCCTATCACCACAAGTATTATATCCATTCATTTCAGCATCATCCCTTTCTAAATACTTTATTAAAATTCACAACACTGGCCTGAATGACTGGCAGTTCTCCTGTTGTACTCGTCCCCATTGCTGCCCCCTCCCATGTGCGCACAGCAGCTCTCACTAATGGCTACAGAAGAACCCATAGGCATGAGGGACAGCAGGTTTCCAGAGTAGTCCAGAGATGACAGCCAGGGCCTCTAGTCCCCCAAGGCTCGGCTCTCTGGAACCATGGTCCCCCAGTACAATGCCTGGCAGGCCTGCAGGATGACAAGCGCCCCTACAGGAGCAGGCATGTCCTAGTCTTGTGCAACCTGTTCAGATATTGGTTGAGCATAATGAATGGAAAAGAGTCACCATGTTAATCGCTCTAATCTGAAGTTGCCAATTTGGCTCCCACTTCTGCTTCCCTTCCATCTACATTGTCCTCAGCACAATGACTGGGTTTGAAGTGAAGGAAGGTGATGCCAGGCCCTGGTAACAGTCACCACTGGCTGATTGCCCTGGGGAAACATTTTGTTGCCACTGTGAATGAGAAGTGGCTAGAGTCCCAAGTGTCTCTGGGCAGCCCAGGGTCTTCTCACTTCTTCCCAAAGTAATATTAAACCAACCGTCTTGCTGAACGTTAGTTTGGTTACCTCATCAGTATTCCCTGAGCATGTGCTTGTCATGCTATACCCCTAACATGGAGATTCCCTAATGGGGAAGCAAGAGCACAGTAAAATGCAGACTAGGGCAGCAGCTAGGAAGCTGGATAGAGTCCCAACTCTGTCACTAACAAGCAGTGTGACCACAGGTCATGTCCCTCTGAGATTCAAGGGCTCTACCTACAAAACCCTGGGCTTGGCTGATGATGCCCGTGGTCCAGCTCTGCTAACGATGCTGATAATTTAATCTGTTGAATAGCATCTGATGTGATTGATGTAGGTGTAGACAGTGACCATCTTGCTCAAGAAACTCCAGGCATGCAAAAAGCAAATGCTGCATCAATTTTCCCGAGGTCACAGGGAAATTTACTGTCTGGAAATGTTGCTTTGGGATGAATGAGAAGTTGAGCTAACCATACAGAGAGAAATGGTGGCTTTCTTTGTGTGACAGTAAGCATCCATGAAAGGGGTCCCCTGCCCGAAATAACTGCTCCCACTCTCCGATCTATCCCTACTCTGGGATTCCACCATTTAAGAGAGATACATTGGGGTTGAATTATCTCTGATTTGAAGGCTCTGCATGACCAAGGCGGATAGCTATAGAAGGATGCTGATCCCACAAGGCTCAGATAGGAATCCTCCGTGCCTGCCAAACAGAGCCTAAGAGTCTGACTCTGGAAGACAGGTGGTAGGCCCTGAGGAGGCTGCATGAAAGGAGGGCCTATCAGGATAAATTCAAGTTAGAAAACCTTGAATCAAGTTCCCTAGAACCCAGAGAACTGGGCAGGAAAAGAAAATCAAGGGGGTGTGCCCAGATTTGAATTCCCCTGGAGAGGGCAAACTGGGAGTGAAGGGCACAGTGTTTGCCTTTGGCTAACTGAGCCCATCCAGAAGAGGAGGTAACCCCGAGAGGGAAGGAAGGGAGGGAGACTCAGGAGACAGGGTGGGGCCTGCAAGGGGGAACTGTACAACCAACTGGGCGGACTCAAGATTCTTCAGGCCAGAAGAGGAGAGAGTGCGGGGCAGCACCCCTCCCACGCCCTTTCAGCTACCCTGCCTGTCCAGACCAGCCCTTTGGCCGAAACCCTGAGAAAGCAGAATGGGGAACATGATGTTAAGACAGCCGGTCGGCCCTGCTACCAACCCTGGGACCCAGCACGTGTTCACAGGTCTTTCCCCTGGTCCACCTCAGTCCTGACCTCGCCCCCTCTCCACCACGCCACGCCCCCACCCTGCACTAACAGCTCTTCTGTCTCCTGGACCCGCGCACCTCCCCATGCCACACCTCCTCTGACTTGCACCGCCCCTTCCGTCTCCAGGGTCTGCCCACCTCCTGTGACCTGCCCCACCCCCTGGCCTGAGCTCGCCTCACCCCGGTGCCCAGCGCCCGCTTCCGGGCCCTCCCGTCACTCCCCGACGCCCGGACCCTCCCGCCGATCCCGCCAGTCTCCGGCCTCTCCTCCGCAGTCCCACCACGCCCTCGACCTCTCACCCGCCACCTCCCTAGGGAACCGGGGTTCGGCGCCTCTCCTGCCTGCAGTCTGAGCGGGAGAGGCCAGCGCTGTCCCGGAACTGCGTTGACCCGGGAGAGCCGAGGACGCAGAGCCTGGATCTGTCCAGCCCTGGCCAGGCCCCTGCCCGCGGGCCGCCAGCCAGGCTGCCGTTATCATTGGGTGACCCCCAAGGCCCAAGACTCCTCCTGGCAGCACCTCTAGCTGAAGCACAGAGGCGAAGAGCGCTGTGAGATCGGGCGAGGCTGAAACCCCAGCTCAGTTATTTTCAGTGGCTTGGGCACGTTGTTGCTTCTTTCGGCCTCAGTTGTTGCCTCTGTGAAATGGTGATAATCATGCCTTCAGGGATGTTGTGAGTTCACTAGTAATAATCATGGTGACCTCTTTCCTGCCCTTGCTCTTAGTCAGAGGGGTAGAAGATGCTGAATCGTGAGGCCCCGGCTGTGTTTGCATAGGAAGCCACTTGGGGTGTTGCAAATCTTGCAGTTAGGTATGGGGTTAAATCCCTGAGTGCAACCTTGAAAAATGTATTTCTCCTCCCTGCACAGTGAAGCATACAGAGTCAATGCTTGGGTTAAATGAGATCGTGTGGGGATGGTCCAGGGAAGCCTCAGAACACAGTATGTGTCTTTCAGAAAGTAAGCAGTGTTGGAAAGAAGGTGGAGAAGGGAAGGACTGGTTGCCTGCCTGCTTCATTAGGACTTGAAGGAGGCCCGGTTCTGTGGTGTGGAACAACGTTTAGGGCCATCTCTGAGGTCAGTGGGAAAGCTGAAGGCAGAGCTCAGATATCCTTGGGGGATGACAGGGGATGAGCCCTTCAACCATCTTCCACCAGAGCTTCAGGAATAACAATGATCCCCTAGTCAGTGACTAAAGAACACTCTGTTTGAGCTTCTGCTTTATTGCCCTGGCCCTCAACACTATGCCACCTCTCATCCTGGCAAAGGAATGAAAGGACAGTTGGAACATTGGCCCTGTGCGAAATCTCTGCCTTCTATTGGACTGTGAACCTGGCAGAACCTGTTTCCTGCCCTGGGTGGTGACTTTTGAGGGGAGCTTGGAAGACCCTGTATTTGAGATGCAGGTAGGGATGCTGAGCTACAGCCCTCCTCACTTCCTGAAATCTACTGCTGGCAGACCTGAAAGGATATAGGGGAGAAGGCACTCCTTGGGGTGCACTCATTCCACTGTACGAAAGTGCTCCAGAAAGTGAGGAAGGCACCCAGAACAGCCAGGTCAGGGGGATTTGCCTTTGTGATCATCGCTGCAGGCTCTACGAAGAGAGTCCAAGGGCACGGGGCTCTGAGTACTAATATGCATTTTTATTCTGCAATAATTTTCATATCGAGTTCAAGAGGTACCAGCTCCAAGTACATAAAACTAAATCAAATTAAATTAATTGATTTTATTGAAACCTGCCGCAGTTGTATTCAAGCCCACAGCTAGGGGCATGACCCTCATGAAATACCAAAGGGGCTTTTGAAATAATTAAATTAATCACACCCTGGGTTATGCATAAGGCCTTGCTTCTGTACTTGCAGGCAGGCGTGTTCCAGTCACAGCTACCGGCAAAGGGACAGGTGGCTACCACTCAACCAAAAATGTGGTGTTGCCAATGGGAGGGAGCCCAAGGCCCAGACCTCTCTTTCAGGGATCAGCCTTGGTTACACTCTTTTAACATACATACCTCATACGAGGAGAATCACACCAGGACTCACATTCACAAACTCACATGAACTTGTATACCCACCAGCTGCAACTTCCCCGTCTTACAGTTTGCCTAGCTTGGCTCAGGACAAGTGCTTTCTACCTGTCTCAACCCCACTTCCAAGCAGGGCTCACATGACTCTACCACCTTAATTCATTCAGTCCTCACCGAAGCCCTCTCTCTGCAGTTGGAACCACTGACATTTTATTTTGGGACTGGGTGTCTGTATGTAGCTCTGGCTGGCCTCCTACCTCCGTCTCATGAGGCTGGGATTATAAGTATGTACCACCATGTCCAGCTTGTCTTTATCTTAAAGAGGAGGATATGGAGGCACAGAAAGATAGATTAACTTTCCTAGGCCACCCACTTGATAGAAGATCCAGGACTGCTTCCTGGTACTTCCCACGTGAGAGTCCTACAGACTGCCAGGCCAATTCACGGTGATGTCATTACATCTAGTGAAAGTCTCCTAGCTGCTAGGGGCCCCACACTGGGGTGGAAGGGCCATTGACCAACCCTTCGCTGTACAGAGGAGGGAATTTGTAAGCCAGCAAGCAAGAGAAAGTTCTTGTCTCTTGTCACAAAGCAATTTAGACAGAATAGGTTGCCCCCTGCTGGTGCCCAGCTCTAGCTTCCTGGGAACTTTGTCTAAGGTTCTAGTCACTTTTGTGTTTGGGGCTAAGATAACCTTTAGAGACATGAGTGTCTGGGGAATCACCCTGTGAAGTAGCCCGCATGGTGGCACACACAGCCCTTGCTCTACCTTGCCTTACTTAACCTGCCTGGTCACCTGAGGAGGCAAGGCATGTGTTCCATTTTTGTATGGCAAGTTTCCAAAGTCCACTCCTATTCCTTAGCAAGTCTCACTACCAAATGCTCTGGCCTCAAAACAGAGCCCTGGACACATCTCCTCCCTAAGTCTGTGAACTTGAACATTTAGCATTAATGAGTGGCATAATCATCAAACCCATAGCAGCTTACTATTCTTCAAGGCCTTTGCGCTGCTCTGGGTTTGGTGTAGACTGCAGTCATCTTCAGCTTTCTAGCAGTTTCATTTTACAGGTAATGAAACTAATAAAGGGAGGTGGGTGGCCCACTCAGGACACAAAGCTAGTGCTGGGTGGGGCCTGGACTCAAACACAGGTGTCCTTTTCTCTTTTAAAAATCACCATCAAAACCATCTCTCCAGTGGACTTGCATCCATCTCCCATTGTGCTGGCTGGTTTTATGTCAACGCTACACAAGCTAGAATCATTTTGAAAGAGGAAACTTGATGGGGAAAATGCCCCCACTAGGTTGGCCTGTGGTGCATTTTCTTAATTGGTTGTTGATGTGGGAGGACCCAAGTTACCATGGGCAGTGCCATGCCTTGGCTGGGGTCCTGGGTGCTTTAAAAAGGCAGGCTGAGCAAGACATGGGAACAAGCCAGTGAAGGGTATTCCTCCATAGTCTCTGCTTCAGTTCCTGCCTTGAGTTCCTTTGATGGTTGACTGTGACCTGATTAAACCCTTTCTCCCTAAGTTGCTTTTGGTTGGGGTGTTTTAGCACAGCAATAGAAACATTAACTAAAACAGCTTTTGAGAAAGGGTCTTGCTGTGTCGTTCAGGCAATATTTAAACTCAGTATTACTTGTTCAATACTTGAACAGGTGCTGGGATTGTAGAGATTTACATGCCTGGATTTCCCCCATATTTTTGGACTTCTACTCTTTGTCTCTTTTTAGGATAATAACTTTTAAACTGTGGTGAATATTTAAAAAATTAAAAATTGCTATGTGGACCACTCTAAGTGTACATTCAATGTCATTAAGTGCATTTACAGTGTTGTATGACTGTCATCACTCTTGCCAACTCATCAGTGCCTTCCCTCTCCTTCCCCTCCCCTCCCCTTCCTTCCCTTCTCTTCCTGTCTCCCTTCCCCGGCACTGGATGCTTCTGATATCCTCCATCCCCATGAGTCCACTGTCCTAGATGGTCCATGGAAGTGGACACACACACAACATCAGTGATATCCTCCATCCCCATGAGTCTGCTGTCCAGTAATACTTACTGAGTGCCTCTGGTATACTGAGCAAGAAGGTGGCTGGGTTGTATTGTCATTCCTGGACCCATTACATGTAAATAGCTCTTGATGCTGTTTCATGCTCCCAGTCCCCAGCCCAGGCAGAAGTCCCTTTCTCTTTCATCAGGAACCATGCCCCCCACTTCAAGGCCCAGGCTGAGCTGGCCCAAATTCCTGCCCAGCTTGCCGATTTCCATCCCACCCTTCCAGCAACATGATCTGTGCCAGGATCTGCAACTGACCATTTGGAGGTGGCACTGTGACCCATCCTTCTTTGGCCAGAGGAAACACCTAGAGCCTCTTTCTACCCTCACAAACCTCACACCTATTCCTGAATTCTAAATCACTTAGCGAAATCTCATGGACCTGTGATCTGCTGCGGGCCACAGCCACAAGCCCATCCTCCTGCTTCCTCTCCCGGGGGCTGGCCTACCCATTTCCTCTGCCCTTTTTAGCCCTTGGCGCCAGGGGCTAGCTATTCTGAGCCTTTGGCTCAGTGCCTTCCTCCTTCCAGCTGCTCCTTGATGAGGGCTCCATTGAAGTTAACTATTACCTAGCCTGGGCGCGTGCATGTGTGTGCTCGCACACACACATACACACACACACACACACACACACACGCAAATACACCACACACCACACAGTCACACACACACTCTCACACACACACAAGCACACTCACACACATATAAGCACACTCACTAACACACATTCACACATACACAATCACACACTAAGTCTCACACACTAAAACACACACACATACACACACCCTGAGATTATGTGGCACTAAGAAAGCCCAAGGCTATGACTCAGCACAGATCCAATGCCAGAGTTACCTGCTTGGAAATGTTACACGGGAGCCACTGACTTAATAGCTAGATTGAGCTGGAGGGAGGACAGAGGAGGGGAAGGAGAGGGAGTGATAACAGACTCCTGATCTGTGGGTCTAAGAATCTTTTTGAAGCAGTCCTTCCCACCTTACCAGAAATAAGTAAGGATGAACCCCCAAGAGGATGGAGAGTCCTTTCCTGGTCACCCACGCTTCTCTTATCCTTTGGAACACAGCAGTGGCTGGGGTTCAAGGTTCCTTTGAGTAGATGCGAGGGCAATTACTGCAGAGCTCATAAAATCACACTGAATGGTATGTTTGAAAAGATAATTTTCTGTGTTCAACTCGGGGAAAAGTTTCACAGAAGCAGTCACAGGCAGATAAAGGTGCAGTCCACATCATAGGGTTCCAGAAAGGAGGGGTGACAGGAGAGCCACTCAAAAGAAAGCCAGGTCTGCCTGTGTTCTGGCCTGGGTGACTAGGAAAACATACTGGGAAGTTGTCATGGTCAGTATTTGCTTCACTGAGCACATCGTTAAGCCTGGATCCTTGGGAAGCCAGGGTAGAGCCTGGCACAAAGCACGAATAGGGGTGAGGGTGGCTCTGATAAGGTGTCCTGTGTGAAGGCTGCTGCCCTGGGGAGGGGAGGGGAGGGCTGTTCCTCCTTCAGGACAGCCTCCTGAAGTTTACAGGTCTGCGATGGCAAATGTATAGCTCATAGGGAAAAACTATGATATGACAAATACAACACATCTCTGCTCGAAGCAGAGTAGATGTTAAATGTAACAGAGAAAGGTTGAAAATGATAATAAATAAGAAACTCTTAAAAACCAATTAGGAAACAAATGCAAATGCCCACTGACTCTTAAGCTAGGAGCTGGGGTACAGCTCAGTGGTAGAGTGCTCATAGCATGTCGGAGGCTATGGATTCCATCTGTAGCATTACAATTATTTAACTGCTTATTTTTAATGCTTTAAAATAAGAAAACAAATGTTATGCGCATATGAAAAAGGGGGGATGGGGACAGGTGACTGTTCTGGATCTAATCACCTGACTTGTGAGACCTCAGACAAATCATTTTCCTTGTGTGGAACAGCTTCCAGTTTCTTAGGAATATTAATTTCTATTGATATTTTAATGGAGACCGAATCAAGAATGGTATTGCTCTTGTGCCCTGTACACCAAAAATGAAAGTGGTTTCTGATCACTCCTCCCAACAGTCCCTCAGAGGGTTTAGTGCACTTTCTCCTCCATCCTTCCTGATGCTGGACACTGATGAGAAACAAGTTTGATATCTCCTCTGTTGTGGATCTGAGCGCATAGGAAGGAAGTGGCAGGGTAGTTCCCAAGCAGCCGTGTTGCCATTGGCCCAGGGTTCTGGTCCTGCCACTTTGGGATCTATCTGCACCCTGGGATCTGATGGCCAGGTAGCTGCCTGGGGACTGGGCATCAGGCAAAGGGCAAATAATAGAAAGGAGAGGAATAAACAGAGCACTCTCCTGGCAGGCAGCACAATTGAATCTCTGCTTTCCCAACTTCTAGAAGCACACTGCTGTCAGTTTGGACTTATCCTGTGCACCTGGGAGGACATGTCCTCAGCAAACCATCAGGTACCACTTCAGAGAGAGCCTGGCCCTGCTCTTACAAAATGGCTTGCTCCCCTCACCAAAACAAAACAAAACAAAACAGAACAAAACAACTCCTTCCTACATGACCATGCACTTGGGTGTCACCAAAGGGACAGGGGACCTAGGGCTGACAGTGCTGGACCTAGGTTATGGCTTCATCTGTAGACTTGGAGTGTTTTGTAAATTCTCTTACACATAGGAGCCACAAAACAGTATCTATACAATGAATAGATGAGATGTACGAATGAGGATGACAAGGGTCAGGGGGTGAGGGACTGGCTAGAGCTCTATAGGACCCTAGTGACCTAGATAGGTTGGGAAGTCAATCTTTGTCATGGGTATAATGGAAAGAGATTATACTGGCTCATGGAGTCTCCTGTTTGCCAGGAAAATGCCGCTCTGCACCCACTTTTCCTTATAATGACACTTCCATTTTCAAGTGTCCCTTTGGGGACAACAAACTATCTGTCCTCCCTGTTGTGAGGAAGAGTAGAGGAAGAGAGTCTGTTTGCTGACTGAATCTCTTTTCTCACGTGACACCTATCTTAACCTTCACCAAAAATACAACTAAATGGTCACTGCATCACCTAGCCATTTAAAGCCTCATGTGAGCATTGCTCACCCAAAGACCCCTTTTCCCCAGCAAAACCAACAAAGATACAGGCCAGCAATCAAGGTTGCCTTACGATGGAGTAGTCAGTGCTCGGCTGCTCTACTGTGTCTAGTAGTCAGCAGACCTGGGCTCTGCTGTGACATCCTTAATGACCTGAGTTACTGGGAGCATCCTTTGCCAGCCCTGGCTCAAACGGCATCTAGCCTTTCAATGTGGGGGACATCTTGGTCCATCAGGGGTGAACAGGAACTTTTCATCATGGCTCCCAGGTGCAGGGAGATGACAACATTTCTAGAGTTCAGGCTTGCTGAGATGAGGGGAGCAGGGGCTGCTGGGCTCCATCCTCACAGAGAAGTGTTGGGTCGTTAAGTATCAGAGAGACAGCAGGATGAAGATAGACATCTTACCTGGGAGCTTGCCAAGCCAGGGGCAGACACAGAAATGACCATATTTAGACCTGTTCTCTTGCATCTTAGCTGATGGATTGGGAGGACAGGGGTGTTCTCTCACTTAGAGGGAGCCAGCTAACATCTTAGCATGGTACATGTACAATCCCCTGTATCCATGCATAGTCCAAAGGCTCCATAGGTACCTTCCAGGGTTTTTTGCACTAGTTCACCTCTCATCCCACCCCATGGCCATCCTCTATATTAACAGATGACTGAAGATAGAATATCTGATGTGGCTCTGGGGGCTTCCCTTGGTCCAACCGCTACATTTCTAGGGCAGTGGCCTTCACTTCTTGACTCAGCATACAGTCTGCTCTTGACATTGAACTTGATGCCCAGCTGGGAGTGGAGCACAAGAAGGTGTGTGTGTGTGTGTGTGTGTGTGTGTGTGTGTGTGTGTGTGTGTGTGTGTGTGTCTGTGGTGTTCCATTCTTTTAGTCCCAAATCCCCATGGTAACAGGTCTCCCTGGCACTTTCTCTGCCCCTGCCTGAGCCCATGGAGCTTCAATGTCCAAGTCTCCCAGGCTTGGCCACAAGCTAAACAAGGGAAGGAAGCTGCCCTTGTGGCCTCCTTCCCATGCTATATATACCCACTCCCTAGATGGAGGAACCTGGTCACGATAGCATATCTTGATCTGCATCGGGGATCTTGAGAACTTGAGAACACAGCAACAGGTCCCTCTAGATTCCCTCTCCAGAAATGCCCCATGTCTCTTACTTAGGAAGGCTCTATCTCTTTGTGAGCAATATCTTGTCCTTCAACAAGTTCTGGGTACTAATCCTAAAGGGGAGGACCTGGATAAACCACTCTCCTGGTGGCAGGGGAGATTGTTAAGTGTGACGATAGAGACACTGTACTCATTACCTTCGACTAGCTCCAGCCAGCTGGATAGCTCTTACAGAGGTCTAAAAGTGGCCCTCAAGTGTCAGTTTGTCCCCCAGGTCTGCCCTGGAGCACAGGTGCATAGCCCTCCTCTGTGAGTGAAAGATGATGCCTTGTCTGAGCCAGCTGGAGCCAGCTGCTATTCTGGGCACACTTACTGCTTTGTCTGATGCAGGGGCCCTGCAAGGCAGATACCAGTGGACCCTGTAGTGAATGAGGAAATAGAGGCTCAGGCAGGGCACATGGCTTCCCTGAGGCCAATCAGCAAGAGTCAGGTCAGACTTCAAGGTCATTCCTTCCTGTCCAGAAAGACTGTGGTCTCTTCATTTGCGGTTGCAGTAAGCTCTGTCCCACTTCTCAACTACCTTTGACACAAAACGAGACGTGACAAGGAGAGCTACAAAACCTGGGACATAGACATGCAGGCAGCATGCAGAGGGAGATGGTCCTTCTGCCCTGGAGTTTGATAGGCATTTGGGACAGCCTGCAGAGCCATGCCCAGGACAGGGTGAGGCCGGGGAAGCTGGCAACTGAGTCTGAAGCAGTGACCCAGTGAAGAGACCTTGTGGGGTGAGCTTTCCCGGTAGCCATGAATGGTATCAACATAGCTAGTTTCCCAGCTTGTGGCATGGGCTGGCTGCAAGGTAGGGTGGGGAGACCGGGGGTGGGGGGACTTGGTATGGGGAAGTGAGAAATCTGCTTCAGGATGTTTAATTCTCATCAGGGGCTGCAGAAATGAAGGGGCAGAGGGGTGACAGTACAGTCCTCATCTGCCCTTCCCCCCTCCACTAAGCTTCTGGAAGATTCTGCAACCTCTTGGCCTCCATCAGCAGGAGCCAGGGGAGCAGATAAGCCAGCTCGAAAGGACACAGTGGCCACATTGCTGGAGACTTATTATTTTTCTCACACACTTGATTGACATGACCCATGGTGCCAGAGAGAAAGGCCTTCATTGGGCTATTTGCTAGGTCCCTCACTGGAGTTGGGGAGAGGAGCAATGAATCCCTGTGGTCGTGGGTAACCCTCCCTTGGGGATGGCCTTGGGTACGGAGCACCAGGATCTGCTGCTCCCTGGCTCCTCTGCCAGCTCCTAGCTCTTCTCTTGTTCTCCTCTGTGAAGATGGGTCAGCACTGTACAAGGACAAGCTCCCACTCTCAAGGCTGCTTAGCAAGGCCTCCAACAGAGACTGAGAATCCAGAGGCTGGAAGAAAGAAAAAACTGCTGGGAACAAAGACTTGACTGACTGCAGGCCTTTGACTTTCTGAGAGACCCTATGTTTAGTCCCTTGTTCCTGCTGCTGCAAAATGTGTTTGAGACTCCGCCTTCTAACCTAGACTTTCTCTCATCCCTTTCTCCTAGGGTGTTTCTAGACCTGAGGTGATCACAAGCTTGCTTAGAGTCCTGAGAATGCCAGGCAAGTGCTCTACTGCTGGTCCTCTGCCCTCTCTCCAGCCCTTGTATTAGTTTTCTGTGCTCAGCCTTGTGGTGTGAATAGACAAGTGTCATGGGCATTGGACTTGAAAAAGGATTAGGAAAATCAGTAGGTCCCTCAAAATACGAGGAATAATTGTTGAAGTCCTCTAAGCAGGTCTAATGGCAACTGAAATCTTTTCAATGATTATCTTATTTAATTTTGACATCAGCTCTGGGAAGAGACTACTTTCATTCTCATCTCTCCCCACTGGGGCCTAATTTCTTTCATTTCTTCAGTTTGAGATAATTTCCCACCACCTTTAGGATAAAGTCCAGGTACCTCCCACCATCTTTGCAACACCACAGTACTCCCTCACTCTTGACTTGGCTAATACCTGACTTCCCTTCCCAACTGCTCACTCTGCAGTCTCATTGTTATCCCTGTACTCTCCTCTCCCACCCTACCCTCCTACTCTTTCACAACCTGTATAAACCTCGCCCACAGGTAGCTGCCTCACCCCTACATGGCCTTCAGAGGGAGTACTTCTTTATATAGTGCCTCATCCTTGACCTGTCCTTATGTTTCTCACCAGCCCAAAAGACACCTCCCTCCTCCAAATGCCCCTGCCACAGGATGGCAACAGGGGTTATGTTTACCCCAGGTAGCTTGCTTTCCTGTGCCAAGTACCCATGGCTGCAGGGCAGGGACCATGCTTCCTCTGTCCTTTTCTGAAATTGAAATTCTAAAGCTGAAAATGCTTGGGCTTCAATGTCTCTACACTGAATTCTCTCTCTCTCTCTCTCTCTCTCTCTCTCTCTCTCTCTCTCTCTCTCTCTCTCTCTCTCCTTCACCCATCAGCTTGAGGATACAAATCCATCTTTTAGAATTCATCCTAAAATTATGGTTTATCTTTTCAGTGAAAGATGTAGCTATTAAAAACTGTGTTTGTACATATATAAATTCTTCTATGGCTTGGGTATATGATGAGGTTTCCCCACTATAACTACAAATACAGAGGTAAGATAAGATTGAATAATTGAAAACACACACACACACACACACACACACACACACACACACACACACACACACAGCAGGTGGTCACATGCACACCAAGCCGAATGGAAAGTAAAATTAAAGGAAAATGATAAACCAGGAGAAAACATTTGACACATACATCATAGAAAAAGGGTTAGTACTAATATGTATAAAAGGTTTCTGAGCAGGTTGTATTTATATATTTAGGTAAGCAGGAGTATGGGGGGTGGGGAAGATAGAGTAACAAAGAAAAAGACAAATGATATTTCGGGGGAGTGCTATGCAAGACAGATCTGAAGGAGGAATGGGTAGGGGGGAGAATAATATCACTATACTTTAAAAAGTGGAACGTTTTAGTCGAGTGTTGGTGGCGCACACCTTTAATCCCAGCACTTGGGAGGCAGAGGCAGGCGGATCTCTGTGAGTTTGAGGCCAGCCTGGTTTCCAGAGCGAGTGCCAGGATAGGTGCCAAAGCTACACAGAGAAACCCTGTCTCGAAAAACAAAAACAAACAAACAAACAAAAAAAGTGGAATGTTTTAATTAGAAAACCTAGAAACAGAGAACTGAAAGCCCAGTGGAAAATGGGTAAAAGCAGTCTTGGAAAGACAAAGTGGCATGCTTTTTCTTATACGTTTACATGTATGTAAATAAGGGTTTGTGAGAGTGGGCATAGACTGTGAAACTAGATAGGAGATCCTGAGAGGGGATAAAGAGCTGTTGAGAAAGTCTGGGGAGGGCAAAAGGTCACATGTGTCATAAAAATGGAAAGGCAGTTCCTGGGAGGTGGGAAGATCCAAGGGAAAGGGAGGAGAGGGAGGAGAAGGTGGAGAAAAGAAACAACAAAACCAGACTTTGAAAAAATGCAATAATGAAATCTAATTCATTGTAAGCTAATAAAAAGCAACATAAGACATAGGTAAGCAAAGGAAAAGAAAACAAGCAAAAAAGATATTAAAGTCATCCTTAAACATATGAAAATATGTTCAACTTCCATTCATAAGAAAAAAAAGAGGTCCAAATTACAGTAAGATGTTGTTTCATGCCCATGAGATTGGTGGAAGTTCCAGGAATATTGTCACTTTCTGTTATCGAGAGCATGTAGGAGAGGATGCAGGATGGTACCACCATGTGGGTGGGGGGATGTGGTGACACCTAAAAAAACATAATCCAATGCTTAGAAACAGACCTGGAAGGTACATTCCAAGCAGAAGAGACCCATCACAGGCATGGTGCTTTAAGTGAAAAGCATAGGACACTGCCTAGGTTGTGACGCCTAAGAAAAAACTCATTGAATAAGCAGGGCATCTATACACAGTGGAGTATTTCACAGCTGTGTGACAACAAGAAAGCCCTCTGTGAGCTAGTATGAAGTGTAGTCCATGAGCTATTAATGAATGAATGAATATAAAAAGTACATAAGATGTACTACCTTTTGTGTAAGAAAGAAGGAAAAACAAGAAATAGAAATCCAAGGAAAACTGGGTGTATGTACGGGTGAATGGACTATAGGAGAGAATTACTTCCCAAAGACTGAGGCCTCATTCTAATAGAATGAGAAATGGGAGAAAGCAAGAGTTGTGAAATGGAGAATTGGATGAGAGCTAGACTGGGAATCAAAATCAACCACAGCAAGGAAGAAAGCTCCTACATGTGATTTTCCAAGGAAAGGGCCCGTGCTGGGAGGCAGAGGCAGGAGGATTCAGGTTTCAAGGCCAGCCTGGGCTATATGGAAAGATACTGTCTCAAAACAAACACACAAACAGAATTACCCAGAAAGATAGGGGCTGTGCAGGATTCTGACCCAAAACACAAATCAGATCTAATCACAAGGAAACATCAGATTAAATGGGGGACTTTCATTTATCCAAAGTGAGGGCCTCATAGTCTTCAAAGATGTCAATGGCGTGAAAAACAAAATCTATAAAAATGTTGCTGCTGCTCCATAAAGGCTGAGGAAGACAGGATAACATCCAACCTTCAGAGATACTGAACAATGCTAAATACTGCAACAATGCCAAAGTTATCTGACAACAATGAAAATAAGTGGCAGGTTAGGCAAGAGTGTACATTTGCATTAAAGTGTAGCTTCGTCAGGGGGATGGGCCTTCTACCACAAACACATGCTGGACTGGCTAGGGATATGAAGGACCATGGTATAGTCACCATATCCTCCTGTGGTGGAGAAACTATGCATGCTTTTAGACCCAAGTGTGTGTGAACATGTGTAAATATCTGGGAAATAAGGACACAGGGGGGTTATTATTTCTGCACACTCTTCTGTAACTTGAAATTATTTCTGAGTTAAAAAATATAAATGTATGTTCATAATTTAGTAAGGCAATCCCTCATCTAGGTGCAGCCTGTCAAAAGCTAGGGGACAGTCTAGGGTCAAGCTAGTCTGGTTGGACACGTGGCCTTGGCGAAATGGGCACTCTTGGGATCTCTGCCCCTTCTTCTGTGGGGTGATGCCCACTTGGGGGCACTTGGGAAATTTTTTTTAAAGCTATCAAACCTGCAAGTGCTGCGCTCAGTCCAGGCAAAGGGGAAGGGTGGCCTCGTTACCAGATTTCACTTAGCAGCATTGCTTTTCATCAGATGTGTTCATGGCCATGGCTGAGAATTGCCTACCTTTCCCAGAAGCTCTTGGGATCCCAGGAACAAGGACCTGCTCAGGGCTAGCCTTTGGCTGGCTTCCACCTGGCAAAGCTCCACTGTGGGGCTGTGGGCCTCTGCCAAGCCTTAGGAATGCAGGTCTTTGCACTCTGGCCTTGACCTACACTGGTTCCCACTGGAGATATGCTTTTTTTTGGGGGGGGGGGTTTGCCTGCTTCAAGACTGCCCTGGACTCTGAGAGCCTCTGCAAGGGTATTCTAATCCTCACTATGGGATCCTTCATGGAAAGATCCAATGAGACATTCCAGCTTGGATTCATTTATATCCCACTGCTTCTGACCCAAGAGAACCCTTTGCAGCAGTGTCATTGCTCCCAAGTTCCTCCTAAAAGGAAGTGAGAGGTATGATCTCCCCAAAATAGGCTTGCTTCTGTCCTCTCTCTCCCTACACTCTCTTATTGGGGGCCTGGAATTCTCCTGAGGCCTTTAAATTGGTTCTCAGGCCAGGCTTGCTCTGATAAGGCTTTGGGTATAGTGTCTTCCTGGCCCACCATTTAGGGGCAGGTATGCTGGGCTATATTCCATTTGTCCTTCCATCTTGTAGACACTTTGTCCCAAAAGACAGGACACAATTGTGGGCTTCCTGTTGATTCAGCAATGAGGAAGAAAGGAGTGGAAAGCAGAAGGAAGGATGTTCAATCTCCCTTTCTTCAGGCTGCTGTATCCTTGGATCAGACACCACAGCCCAGGGAATGAGGCCTCTCCTCCTACCCTTCCTGACCCTCCTGGCAGCATGCCTCTCCCTGTTCACTTCTTCTGTCCCAGGTGAAACAGTACCCCATGTTAACAGTCCTGGTGGCTGCTGGGTCTCATGAATCCCTCCACACCTTGCCCTGACCTCTATCCTCAACTCCCTTCATAGGGTTCACTATGAGCATGCCACCGGGTTCCAATGTCCTGGTGCAGACAGACTCTTGTGGATGTGCGGCCCCTCCCTTAGGAATGTGTGGATATCTGTACATCAGCTTAGGTGAGGCTGTGTGTGCTACCCAACAAATGCCAGGACTGACACTCCAGGCCTCCCTCTGAGGAGCGCTGCTTTCCGGCTTCATTTCATCTTTCCATGACTGACTGTTCACCATGAAGCAATACAGGAAAGGAATTAAAAGAGAGCAAAGTTGGTAGAGAAATACCTTTCTTCTGGGCTAAACCCTTTTGTTGGGAGCACTTTTGGGGTCAAATTCAACAAGGAGGTGGGCACGTGGCTGAGCATGTTCTTCAAAATTGATTCCGAGAGACACTTGGGGCTTCTTATTATCCATCTATTAAAATCAAGATATTAGCTAATGCCTGCCTTGTACTTAGAGTAGGCCTGGCAACCTCTCTGATGCATTATCTGAAAGTGGAGAAGGCCTTTGATGTGATGCCCCTGTCAAGTCCATTCTGTCTCCTGCCCTGTGGTGGAGACACTGTCAGCTGCAGGACAAAGCAGTGTAGCTAACTGCATACCCATCGTGCCAGGACTCACAAGTGAGGTGGCCTCGAAGTTGCTCTGCACTGGAGCCTCTCAAGGCAGCAAGGGAGCAGCCAGGATGGCCCTCTGGTCCGAGGAGAATGGACTCCCATATCCAGGGCCAGCAGTGATGTGGAAATAAGTAGATAGAGACCAGAGACATTGCTTAAGAATCAGAATGGCTGGGCAGTGTTCTGGCTCTCCTTTGCAAATCCATCTCTGGAAGGAATGCATAATGAAAATGAATTCCAGTGCAAAGAATCAGGTTTTGGCATCTGGAGTGCAGGCACCACCAGGTCATAGGATGATTGTGAGGTGCTTTGCTGGGGGGACTAGTTCATGAGGGTTTCCCAAATGAGGATGACTGAGCAGGGCTTGTGCCGGGTGGCCTGGGTCACAGACTAGATAATATCAGGGGATTTCTTTCAGTGAGTTGAGGAGCAAGACTTCTCTTGGGGGTACAGGTAGCTGGTAGAGGCAGGATTCTCAGGGTCAGGCTGGTGGGCCCAGGAGTGCTTCTCAAGGGATGTGAGATGGACAGGTAGCCAAGCATGGTGAGGACAGTGAAGAAGTAAAAGCACCAAAACTGAAAGTCTCAGAGATCAGGGTGGTAGGAACAGAGTGAGGGTCAGGGAAAGGTCATAGGTCAGGCTGGAAGGATACTGACTATAAGCTGGCATATGTCTTTCTTCCCTTTGTTTCCCTGGGCAACCCTAAGTTCGCTATTAATCTCCCTAGACTGGTCTTGTTGATCATTGTTGATTCCCCCCCCCCCCGCACACCTGTTCCTGTTTCAGATGAAAATGTATTATGAAATCATTCCATTCTGCTGGTGATTACCATGGCAATCAGGCATGCTCGCTGACAGGCCAGCACTCCTCTTGAAGACAAGATTCTGCTGATAGGCACTTTCACGTCACTTACACCTGGCTGGTGAGGAAGGGGCATGAAGGGACATAGGGTGAGGTTGGAGGGTGGTGTCCTTTTCCAGGAGGCCCAGACAGGTAGGTAGCACAGCATTAAGAGCTTTAGTGGGGTGGTGTTTGCAGGAAAAGGTGGATTGAATCAAAGGGTGGGCAAACCAGTGGTTAGCAAACCACTTGATGCACAGCTGAGAAGAGCCTGGGAAGGCCCAATTTAAAGGCTATATCTCAGCTACCTGCACCCATTGGTAGGCACCTTGACTAGACTATCATTCAACCTCTCACCCAGAGCAGAATCTACCTCTGTGGACTCCTGGAACATCACAGACACATGAACGTTATTGTTACTGTTCTTTGTGATAGGATTGTGGTGTGGGATTTGATGAGCACCCAGGTAGTTTTAAATGGTTTCATCCTGATAGCTTAAGTTTTAAAAGGCTTCAAGCAGGCTGCTTGGCTTCATTCAGATACTAGTTCTACTACTTAGTGAGTCCCGGGAAAGGTTCCTTAGCCTCTGCCATTAAAGGCAGATACTAAACACTTCTAAAGCACAGCTATGTGGATCAAGTATGCAAACCCATTAGAATAGTACTGGTGCATAAAAAGCCCTCCAAAGTCAGACAATGGTGTCCTCTAGTCTCTTCTATATTGTCACAGGGAGGTCAGTAAGGCCAGGCTGTGGGGCCAACTGTGTTAGAAAGTCTGACCTTATTTATTTTATTGTTATTATTTATTTATTTGTTTGTTTATATATGTGTTTTGTTTTTTTGAGACAGTGTTTCTCTGTGTAGTCCTGGCTGCCCTGAAACTTGCTTTGTAGACCAGGCTTGCCCTGAACTCACAGAGATCTGTCTGCATCTGCATCCTGAGTGCTAGGATTAAAGGCATGCACCACTACCATCAGGCTGGATACTTTTCTTTTGCTGCAAGAGTGCATGGGGCTGAGCAGTGTGAGAAAAGCATCCGTGCTTGCATCCACATTTTGACGCCTGCAGGACTAGCCCTGGGATTGGCAGAGCCTCTTCAGCTCTTCAGTGGAGTAGGAAGGGCAGAGGGAAAAAGCCAGAAGCATGGACTATGCATACACATTAACTTGCTTCTTTCTCATGATGCCCTCCTTGGTGCCACCCTCCTGTGAACCAGGAGAAGCCTGAAGCCCAAGAGATCAGAGCTGACCCATCACAATGACAGATGAGACCGGAAGCCACACTAATCTTTTCGCTCTCTCCCTGGGATGTCTGTCCGTGTGCTGTCTATAACTGATCTGTTTACCAGCCTAAGCTACATCTAGTATACCTTCTCAAGTTGTCACCCCTTTATTCCAACAGCAGTTCTCGAAGCTTAGCCTAGGCCTAAGCTCTGAAGGAACAGGAATGTCTACCTTGTTTGCTGGCTCCCCCAGTTGCCCATACACAAGTGTATCTGAGGAGTACAGCCACCATAGGGTAGAGCATTGCTAAAGCAGTTCTCGGCCCCACACTACTTTTCCTTTTCATAGAATGACACTTGTCATTATGCATTGTCTTTCATCGCCATGGACACTGAGTCATGCAAAGCAGGTCAGGAGCCACCGTGGACTCCTGTATTACAGAACCCACCAGCCAGAGGCAGTGACAGGCCATTATTCTGTGTCTTGCAAACTGCAATGATAAGGAAACTCCACCAATTTGATTCTTTATCTTGTTGCAGGTTGAGGAAAGATATTATTTCAATCTAGATAATGATTCAATTTCTTGGACGGAAATGAGATTTTTTTTTTCAAGTCTTCTAGGGGGTGCCACCAAAATCCCTCTTGGGGCTAGAATAGGCCATGCTCAAGATAGAGGATTTCTTGTAATTTAGAGAATATACCAGGGGTGGGGGAGTGAACTAGAGCAGGAAGTTAGACTGCAAGGGAGAAACACCCAGGCTGGATCAATAAGAATAACAAGTAACTGTTTTTTGCATATTCATAAGTATTAGCCCAAACCCATAAGAGCTAAATCAGAAGAGAGGTAGGCAGTGTGAGCAAATGGCCTGGGATCCACTGAGGTACAGAATAGGGACACATGAACTAGCCCAGCTGTGACAGGGCTGTAACTGTATCAGCCTGTCAAATGATGGAGAGCTGGGCCATTTTGCTGACTGATTGCTTCAATACCATGTTAGGGCTTCCTACCACAGGGAAGCAAAGGAACCCATCCCATCCCTGACCAATTGTGTCTCCAAACTCGAACCACGACATCTAAGGAAGTCACAAGGTGCTGACAATGCAGTTCATCTCTGCACACTCTGGAAACATCAGGAAGCCATTAAATGAGATGCGAATGACATCAGATAACATGTGCTGCAATACCTCAGTGATTTGCACTAAATAATGCGTTTAGAGAAATAACGCATTATTTTAAAGGCTTGGGAATACCAGGAGCTTTAGTACAGTATTCTCAAACTGTGTGATTTGCTTTAAACAATTATTGCAATTAGAGAGGGACTGCCATATCACTTGACTGTTATATCACTTGTCATACCACAGAAGAAATTCTAAGGATTTTGGGACACCTGCAAGGCATGTATGCATTTGAACCACCCCCCAGAGGGTAGGTTCCTCTCCAAAGAAAAGGCTTATTACAGTTCAGCCCCTTCTGGAATAGTTCCAACTGCGGAGTCCAAGTCACAAGAAGGTGGTATCGCTCACTATAGTAACCAGACTTGGACATCTAAATCATGTTGTTGTTGATGTGAAAAGCAACACACAACTGTAGCAACATTGGGTGTCTCTGGGAAAATAGAGGCTTGGGGCTAGGGGGAAGGGACTTTTTACTGGAGACCTTCAGGTACTTTCCAATTAAGAACCATAAGACTGTCACCAATCAAGAATAAGATGTCAGTCAATAAAAGCACACATTTTCAGTACAGATAGACATCACTTTTAGAGGCTGCTCCTTCAGGATCACTATGTGACTCTCATATTATCCCCAGCTTATACTTCTAAAACACAAAGTTAGTTGAAGTTGAGATGACTGCCAGTTCAAGTGACTGTGACACATGGCTGTCTTTCCAACAAAGATACTAATTAGGCATGGAAGTAAATGCTATGGACGCCAGGCCCAGGTCCTCTTCACCTATCAGTGCATGCCTTCCCAGCTGCTGAGTGTGTATAGCATGTGGCTTTTGCCCGGGACAGTAGTCTCTGGACTCCTGGCTCTCTACTCAGGTGATGCTATGGAAGTGATAACACTCTGTAAGTGGCTGAGGAGTAATGGAGCACACACATCCTGAGTCTTGTCTCCAAGACACACATTACTGCATTGCTGTATATAGAACTAGGCTCACCCTAACATATATCCTTGCTGGGGGCTTGGCTCCCATACTTGCTGCCCTGTCTCCCTGGCAAGAACTCTCTACAAATGTTTCACCTGCACCTTATACCATCTTGGGCTCTGCTCCCAGGAAACTTCAACAGGTTGTTCACCAATAGCTGCATATGAAGCCCTCTCATGTTGACAGAATAACTCCTAGTGTTAGATGTGCGTATGGCCTTCTGCTTTGGGGACAGCAGAATAGAAACTGTCCTTCTTGTAGAGACCCTATGAAATCCAGGGACAGAATGCACCGTCTTAGAATGAAGAGAATCCAGACAATAGGACTTGGGGAACCACATGATCATCATTACTCTACTTCTCCAATAGGGGTGCAGGCAGCCCCAGCAGGACTGCTTCTTAATTGGAGAGATCCAGTCTCCTACAGCAGAAGGTTAGAGTGCACGTTTTAGAAGCACCTCATTCTAGCTCAGTGAACCTGAGCAGACTTTTAGCCAGTCTAAGCCTCAGTTTCTCTAGTTTTACAGCAGGAATACCTGGGACCTCTGTGACACTCTCAGGAGGCAAGACTGCCAAATTCGTATAAACAGCTAACGCTATGTAAATGCTCCTTTTATTGGTATTGGTATTTCAAAATAGCCAGACTTTCTGCTAGCTTGCATTGTTAAATACACAGATTTCAGTTGCCCCTCAGCCTGGGCATTCGTAGCTCTCTCTAGGAGAACAAGCACGACCTTGGTGATAGTCCACTTAAAGCTTACTGTGTCCCCACTGCTGGCTTTGTGGGTAACTAGGCCCTTAGCTGCTGCTGTCTACAGATGGTTGTGTGTGTGTTTGAGGGACGTGTTCTGGGACATAGGGAAGATCTTAAACATGGGTTTCCTATGTCTATCCAGTGTGTATATGTGCTGATCTCAAGGTCAGTCTCAAGTTTGGTGAAAAAAAAAATCCACACAGTTGTCCGCACATGATGGAACAGCAGACAAACTGGGAGAAATTTACTTTTATTTCCACAAGTGAGGGATACTTTACTGCATGCTGATTCTTTGAATCTAGACCCTTCATGGAGCCATTCTGGGCCCTCAGCACTTCGCCCAGCCTCACCAACCTCTCCTCCACCCATCAAACCCACGCCTGTGCAGCCTTTCACAAAGACTTCAGTGTGTTTCCCAGCGGCGAGGCCTCGTCTCTGCTCCTCCTCCTTCCCCTACGGCCCAGATCAAGTCTGTCCATCCCAGAGTGTTCCCCCTGACCACTCCCCTTCACTGGTGGCTCCTTCTGTGCCATGGGAGCCAGAGTTGGTCTATGTGCCCTTCTAGAAGGTTCTTTGTCTCATGTACCTCTTCCCACGCTGTTGACAGGATTAGTTTGACTCTCTGCTCTGGTTGAGCACACTGTTCTGTGGTGTGTGACAGAATTGTTTCAATAGGGACAACCTAGCTGCAAACTTAGAACAGCCTCTCCATATCTCGCACTGCCCACTCACAGATCCACGGCCAAGGAGTTCTGTCTGGGAAGCCCCCCGGGGGGTGTTCTCTACTTAGAGGGCAGAGCAGGGTTCAGGGCATCCTCCTTCAACTTGATGGCCAAATGTGCTTGGAACCAGCCCTGCCCAGTGAGAGGGACCTTCCAGAAGAATCCAAAGCCAGTTCCACCCAGGTCACACAGTTCCTGCCCTTCGCAGAGAAACTGCCCATTTCCCAGGAACATCGTTAAAACCACAGAACTCAACAAGCAAAATTCATACTCACAAGCACCGACTCCTTAGGCTTCAATTTCAGGCCACAAGGTTTTCTGCAAATCCGTTCATTTCCTGCAAAGAGAGGGACAGGCAGGGAGAAGCGCATTAGCATCTGCTCTGGGTATCCTTCAAGCTTTCCTGACTGGCCTCAGGCTCCACACCTTCTCTGCACGCACGTTCCTTCCTGCTGCACTCCCCTCCCCTCCCTGGGAACACCATGTTCTGTTGGGTGGGCGCCCCCACCCCTGCAGGCCTGTAGGCTCTGCCCACGCTGCCTCCTCCCGCTCCCGGCGCCCTGCCAGTCTCCGATTGACCACTGCCTCCAATTCCCTGAAGGCACTGGGCTTCTTCCCACTCCGGAGCCAGCGAGGCCTCCACTTCTGTAGCATGGGGTTGCCTAGCAACGGTGCGCGCGGGCTCAGAAGGCCCTCCTAAATTGGACCTCACAGCACAGGGCATCTCCTTGTACAGCTGCCTGCATCTTAACAATCTGCCTCTGAATAATAACACAATGGTAATTGCATTCATGGACCCCAAACTACATTTAAATAATGTTCAGGAGCTGACACAAACCAACAAAGGCCAGAAAATGCATCGGGGAGGTTGACTGCGAGGCCACGCAGGGACGCTCCGCTGTGGGAGGGAGTTGACACCAAAGACTTGAGTTAATGACAATGCTAACCTGAACTGTGAATTCTCCTGCCTTCTGCCTGAGCATGTCACTGCTGTAATGCGTTGTAATGTAAGTTTGGTCAATTAATGTGAGGAGGTAGGGATGTCTCAAGACAGGGTTCTGATGACTTGTACCTCAATTTGGGGGGGGGATGGGAGGGAAGATTTCAGTGGAGAAGAAGCTTGAAAGTGAATCTCCTTGGATTTTCCAAAAATATACCTCTCTCTCTCTCTCTCTCTCTCTCTCTCTCTCTCTCTCTCTCTCTCTCTCCAGTCTCACTCTGTTGCCCTGTTTAGCCTGGAACTCACCATGTAGGTCAGGCTGGCCTCAAACTCATGGGTGCACTTCTTGTCCCTGCCTCAGAGGTGCTGAGACTATACCCTGCCAGGCTCACATACATTTTAGAAGGCAGAGGAAGAACCTGGTAAGGCAGAGAAGGAGGATGAGAAGTGATGGCCCCTTGGAGTCACAGCAGCAGCTAGTTTGACCATTTGAATGCCTGACTTGACAAGGCACTCACGTCTGTGCAGCCACGTTCATAACAGACTCGTTCCCAATAGCCAAAGATAGAGGCAACCCAAGTCTGTAACACATTCACCGAGTGAATAATAAAATGTGTTAAGTACAGTCACATAAGGAAATATCATTCACCCCTCAAAAAGAAAGAAACTCTGATACTTGTATACTGTGGAAAAACCTCAAGGCCAGTCACAGATAGACCATTTCTCCATAATTCCTTTCACTTGACAAGTTCAGAGAGGTTAAATTTGTAGAGACAGAAAGTATGGTGTGTAAGGGGAAGCAGGTAGCAGGAATGGCTGGGCAGGATCTTATGAGCGCAGAGTCCCAGGTGGGGAAGAGGAGAGAGCTCTGAAATGACTGGTGGGGTTAACTACACAGCAATGTGACAAACTCAAATGCCATGGAACTGCACACTGAAAAGTGGCTAAAAAGTAATATATATATATATATATATATATATATATATATATATAGTTTCAATTTTGAAAATATATAGTTTCATTTGTAATACTGGTGCAAGGCTCAAGGAGTTCCTCAAGGCTTGAGTCAATCTTCATCTTGGAAATCAGAGTGGCCCATGTCACTCTCAAGCTTGAACAGGGTAGTTGTCACCAGGATTAAAAGCCATACTGCTCAGGGCAGCTGACAAGCATGGGCCTATGTCATGAGGCTGCACACAGGGCCTCCATGCTGAGAGGCAGGGTTTTTCACATCTGCATACAGCATCTACTTTCCCTGGGCAGTAGTTTTCAACCTGTGGGTCTCGACCCTTTGGGAGTCAATCGACCCTTTCACCGGAGTCCCCTTGGACCATTGGAAAACACTATTTCACACTATTGTTCATAACAGTAGCAAAATGCAGTTATGAAGTAACAATGAAAGTAATTAGATGGTTGGGGTCAACACAACATGAGGACCTGTGTTAAAGGGTGTTGGGGGTCACCATAGCATGAGGAACTATGTTAAAGGGTCACAGCATTAAGAAGGTTGAAGACCACTGCTCTAACAACAGCAGCGTCACCTGTCTCCCACCTGCTCCCTCCAGTCACATGGGCTCCAGGGCATTCCCTTTTGCCTGTCCTTCTTCTGCGCTCACATCAAATCCCACATCCCTCAGGAGTCTTCCAGATTCCAGACCCCTCCAGCGCTGCTGCTCTTAATGCTGTAGCCTGCGCTGACTGGATTACTCTTGCTTTGCATTCTAGTCTGAGTGGTGCCCCTCCCAGTGAAGCTCTGGACAAAGGGCAAGGACCTGTGCCTGCCTCAGGACCACACATCCCATTCCAAGAGCTTCCAGGCTCCTCTGCCTCCTTTTTGGGCAATGTCTGGCATGAAGCAGGTCTGTGCTCTGTGCTGCAGAGCCCTGGAACTCAGGACTTCAGGTAGAACCCACTAGCAGCCGCCGCCGCCAGTTGCTGGAAGGTGCCTCTCTGCAGGCAGCCCACAGTTGAGTATTTACAGGTCTGATTAATTTGGAAGGGCCATTACAGCTAATGGCTTCTCTGAGCAAGAATGAATAAACAGCATAGGTAATTTTTTTTCAGTGTCCTAGATTTTTTTTCTTGGAATGTGCTTTAAGTATTAAAACAGAGTGTTACAAGAAAGAAGAGGAAGGAAAGAAGATTCTAAGGAGAGATGGAAGGAGCTCCATCCCTGCTCTGGACAAGCTTCCTCTGTCTCCCTGTCCATAAATGGGGCATGATCTGGAAGGTCCTTCCAACTCAAACAGATAATAAAATTATGGCTGGAGATGAGAATGAGGGAGGCTGCTAGTAACTTTCCAAGGTAGCACACTCCACTTCATCATTGCCCTAATGCTAGATACCACTATCTGGGGACAAGGTGCCAGCCATGTCCCCCTTTGACAAGACAAGGTTTGCAGTCACTTTGCTGTCTTCCCGGACATTGACCCTGGAGCTTTCAAACTTATGACCTAGCTTTTCCTGGCTTTCATTTGGTCATTAAAGTCCTCCAGACTAATGACTTGTTTTCCTGAATCTCCAGGAATTGCTGGAAACAGGCCAAAGGGCATCGTCTAGGCTCCGTCTCTCCAGCCCTTGGCTCTGTGACCAGCGGCCCTGTCTGTCAAGGCTGGCTGCTGCAGGACAGATGCTCCGGGCTCTCCCAGACAGGCCAGATTAAATGGAAGTGCTGTTCACAGAGCAGAGAGCTCTGGCTCCAGTCTGCCATCCTAGGGAGAGACAGACAGGGCTGATGATCATGGTTTTCTCTCATGACTCTGTTTCCTGGTCATTGAATCGCTTCCCTCTGTCTTGGCACAGACAGACAAGGGAAGGTGGGAAGCCTGTGTCTGTCACAAACACATAGGTTCCTACTTCTGAACACTCGTGGCTTTCAGTGGTGATAAGACAAATTGTAAATTAAAACTAGATGAATAGTGGCATTAACACCAATGTTAACAATTTCTCTTAGCTAACATTTGGAGGATGCTTTGTTGTTTAGTTTGGTCCCATGCACCTGCTAGGATGGCTTCGGTCTGTCCATTGAGTCCAATGTATCTGTAGCTTCCTGCTACAGATACAGCTACGAGAAGGCAGGTTCTAGTCACACTCCTCTCAGGAGGCTTCCAGACAGGGAGGGAGCTAAGTTCTAAGCCTTGCTTAGAACCTTCCAGATAATGAGTGTTAGCACGGATCCGTGCTGCATCCTCTGCCCCACTGGTCTTTTCCAAAAGAAACAAGATGTGCCTGTCCAGGCCTGGGCACGGAGCAGAGCCCCCTGCAGACATGGTCTGGGCCACCACCCTTTAGCCTGTCCTGAAGGCCTCTGTCCTAGGAAGACTGTGTGGAGGCTGGGGGTTAACCAGTGCAGAACATGGACAATTGGCATGCAACACAAACTGGTATTGTTTTTGGGGTAGCCATTGGATTCTTTTAGAGGAGAGAAATCCATGTTCAGGGGAGTCCTGAAAATCCCCAGTCAGCTCCTAAAAGTCCCTCAGCATAGACGGGACAAATGCTCCAAGCTACACTGAAGACCAGACCAGAGCTCACAGTCACAGACTCAGGTGGTAAGTTCAAATGCAAGCCATGCCCTGTTGATTTCCCCTCCTGTGAGAGCAACAGCAGTCAGACAGCAGGGCCAAGCACACCTTGATGGTGGAAGGTGTGTGTAATACAGAAGCACATATCATCTAGGAACAAGTAGAGTGCCAGAGGCCACAGTTCTCTCAGAGGACTGTCCCTATCCAAGGGTCTGCAGATCCAGAAGCTGTGAGGTCTTGTGGTTTAGACTGGACAACTGCCACTGGCTACCTGTGTGACCTTGGGTAAGTGACATAACCTCTCTATGCATTAGACTTTCATTAGCTACCCCGTAGTTCTGCCAAGGTGAGATCAGCAGTCACATGCTCAGGTGCCCAGTACACGAGATGGAAATGTATGTCCACATGAAGGCCTGCGTGCTGATGTTTAAGCAGCTTCTTTAGACTGAAGACGCCAACACATCCTTCAGTAAGTGGATGGATGGATAGGTAGACAGTCCAGATAGCAGACTTGTATTTGCTGATGAGAAACGAACTATCAGCCGTGAGAGGACAAGGAGGAAGCTGAGATGCATAAAGGGGCTAATCTAACAAGAAGGCAACTGTGCTGCATTCTGGGAAAGGGAGCAAACCCAAAGGTCCATGGTTACCAGGGAGGGAGGGAGGAATACATGGGACACAGAGAGTTTCAAGGACAGCAAGACCTTTTCTGTATGTTCATATTTGTCAAAATCCATGGAACATAACACACCAAGGACTCTACTGGGAGCTCATGAGCCCAGTGGATGGCGGATTGAAAGCTTTGGCATGGGTCAGTGCAAAGTGTTAATACTCTGGGGAGTTGGGGGGGGGGAGAAGTAAGGAGAAAGAAGCCTACGGGTGCCCTCTGGGCTTCACCTCAAATTTTCTGTAAATGGGGCCTTAGATAAGAAGTGACTATAGAGGGACAGCTGGGGCCTAAGCCATCCCACATATTCCATCTGGCATGAGGCTAGTTTGGTTCCTTCTGAGTCAATGAGGGAGGTTTGTGGTGGAGAGGGGCTGGGCATGGCCCTCTCCGGCAACTGAATCCTCCTTCTGTCCCTGCTTTGGGGTGATGATGGCTCCTTAGAAATCTGAATCTCAATGACCTTGGACTAGAATCTTAAAATGGTCCAAGAAAAGGATGGCTAAGCCCAAAGCTAGACAAACAGTGGAGCCTGGGTGTGGGAGTGGAGACAAGGAGTGGGCAGCCTGTCTAAGGAACAAAGGTGTAATTTATGATCCCTGGTCAGGATGCCCCACCCAGATTTCTGCTCAGTCATGCCACACAGCATTTTTTCTGGCCTCAGAGAGGTGTGTTCCTGGCCTGGGTAAATCTGAATCCCAGCAGATATGGCCTGGGGTTGCTGAGAGAAAGGGGAAAAGCCATTATACCTTTCTACACTCCATATCCCTCCAGCAAGCAAGGGACAGCTAGTGTTATCACACTGAATGGCAGTTTGAGTTTGGGAAAGGAAAAGTGTTCTTCTGATACAAAGGAGTAAAATGTAGCAATACTGTGTCTCCCAGTCCAGTCCATCTCCATACCGCCCTGTGGGGTGAGGTGTGAAGAGTTCTGATGACTGGAGCAGCCCAACGGGCTCTCTGTGCCTAAGTTCAATTCTCCAGGGAATGCTGTTCATGACCATGACTGTGGGGTCCCCTGGTGGTGGCCCCAGTTCTGCCATGCTCTGTGGCCTGTGGGGCTGCTGAGGCAAGCATGGGGCTGGGGTGGGGTCTACTTGGAGCTCACACAGCACAAGATGGGGGTGGGTGATGTGGGTACAGAGCTGCTCAGGCTCCAGTGAGCTCTCCGCCCTTTTTATCTTTGTCTTATTTCCCAGGGTCTGAGTCCTGTTACTCATTCCTCCAGCTCAACCTACTTTCCAGGAAGTTCTATTTCTACTTGGTGACCAGTGCAACAGCCAATCATTCTTTCTCTTAGAGGCAAAAAAAAAAAAAAAAAAAAAAACAACTTCCTTTCAGGTGGAAGAGAAAGTCATGTTCCCTGAACCCTGCACTTTAGGATCCATCATAGTGAAGACTAGCTTGGGGCACAGGGAGGTGTAGAGAGGGCAGGGCTCCTCAGGTCCTGAAGTGCTGCTGGGAGATGGCTGCTTTGAAGTGCAGTTGCCAACCTCACCTGTCTCCTCAGAACCAGATCCTACCCAACATGCAGTGCAGTTTCAGAAGGCGATCACATATATACAGAATAGGTCACTTCTCAGAGTTCAAGGGGACATTGATTGAAGGCCACCTAGAGAAGCAGGTAAAAGGTGACAGCTATGCCAACCATGCCTGTAGCCCTCACCAGTACCACTCAACTCTGGGTCTTGGGTAAGCTCAAGGGCTCTTCCTGGATCAGCCACTCTGTCTTCCACACAGAAGATGATCTGTTAGTGGGAACTATAGTGAGGAGGTCGCCTGCCTCTGCATACACCAAAGGCTTTCCTAATGCTACCTGTTATAGGGAGCTCTCCTGCACATATTTCTAGAATACTCCATGAGCGCTCCTTGTCTTGTGAGCATCAGTTTCTAACACACATGTGGCCATCTCTACCACAGATTCAGAGAAAAAGGACTAGAATTTGTCATTGGCCTCTGGAATGCTTCCTGACCCCGAGTATCTGAGGCAGCAGATAGACTTCAGAGTGTGGAAGGAAGAGAAGGATCCAAAGTGTGGTTGCAAGTAGAGCTGCAGAGGTAGAAAGAGCCACAGTTAAGACCATGGGTCACCAGGTCTCAGGAGCAGAGGGCACTAGGGTGCTTCGGAAACACAGGCTTCAGCTCTAAGCAGACAGCTGAGCATCTATGAAGCCACCACTCCACCACTGCTACAGTCTGGGGAGAGATGATGTGGATGGGGCTGGATTTTGGACCCAAAGAAACCTGGAGGCAGAGGAACTGGGCTAAGCTGATGCCATCTTCTTCTTCCTGCTTCCCTGTCCCTGCTTCCAACACAGCCAGTACCAAGGTACCTAGCCCAGGCTGAACGCAATGGGTAAAAGATGACTTCCCAGAGCCAAAGCCAGTGGCTGGCTGGTACAGCTGGTCGGTCACCTGAGCCTCTTAATACCTAGCACAACGAGGACACTACATAGCTAATAACTGAGCTCTCCAAGTTGGTGATGTCTCTTATTAACTTTGTGCCTCCCGGATCACATCATGCCTGCAGGCAATATCATCGAACGGTATAGCCTTCAGTTTCTGGTCTCGGTATTCTATTTTCTAGTGAAATGAAGAATTAAACACTCTTACAAAGTAACCTGAGAGTATGCTGGAGTGACTTTCAGTTGGTACAGTGCTTGCCTAACATTGTACAAGGGCTTGGGTTCAAGTTCTAGCATCCAGTAAACTGAGTATGGTATCTCATATCTGTAATCCCAGAACTGGGGAGGTACAAAGTAGATCAGAAGTTCAAAGTCACCCTCAGCTACATAGAAAATTTGAGGTCAGTCTGGGCTAAATTAGAACCAGTCACATGAAAAACAAACTAAACCAAAAAAATGGGAGTAAAAAGTTTCCTAAGATTTTTTTTTAACATTTCCCCAAGCTTTCATTATTTTACCTCTGTCTAACTCAAATATATATATATAATATATATATATATATATATATATATATATAATGTATTTAAATTACCAGTTTTTTTTCCATTCTGTTCAAAGCTTCAATTCAGTTTTCACAGAAGCAACTTTCCTTTTCTTTTGCAGCAGTATTTAAGTGATTTGTATACTATTTAATTAAATTGCATAATTACAATAGCAAGTTTCACTGGCACAAACAGGTTTGGGCACTAAGCCAGCTGTTCCAGGGAGGCACTGGGCTCAGCTGCTGGGAGCAGACGTGGGGAAGTTTTTGGATAGCTGCCTGCCTGATCGGAAGGCTCCTCCAGCTGGAGGTATCAGTCACGGGGACTGGGGGATGTTGGTCGATCTGGCAAGGTGGTTCATTGCAGCTGAGATGAAGGTTAATTCTCCAGGGCCTCCTTGTACCTGGGTAATCCTCCTCCCAGCTCCACCTCTGCTTGCTGAGAGGGTACCCCCCTCTCCATGAATACTCTGCCCAGTCCTGTTACACTGAAGACCCACTCCCAGGAAGCAGTCTGCAAGGGTCTTTTCAATGAACAACACAGCTTAGTGACAAATGACAGCTCAATACAGCCCTCTCTGGAACCAGTGGGCATCTCTCCTAGAAGACTCTCCACTCATGTCATTCCAGGTATATTCAGTAAGGTGCGGGGAGGATAGGGTTAAAGAGCCATCTACAAGTCCTTCTTCAGTCTTACCATCTAGATGTCCAGGTTATGCTGAGCATACGCACTTCTCCTAAGATGTTGCTGTGGGCTCCCCTGGGGTTTTAATTCCTCAAATCCCTCATACTGTGCCTTACAGCTCCTTAAAAACCTATCACGAGTCATCCTGACCTCACCTTGACCAATCCCTGACAGGCGTGGTCAGGCACACCTGTGGCCAGCTTCTAGCAGGCATGGCTTACACTGTCCCCTACACCATGCTTCTTCAGCCTGCCCCCCATCAGAGTCATTTTCTTCATATGAGTAGCCTTCCATACCTCATGGGTCACACAGTGCCCCCAGTTGCCAGCTAGCCAGCCAGTGTTGACAGTCACTTACAGCTCCCAGGAGAGGGAAATGCTTGCCAGGACTTGTCCATAGTAGACGTGCTGTTTAAAGCTGCCTACCATTCCTACTCCTTTCCTCTTGGTAAGATATCGTAATTTCCTTCTCAGGTACTTTGCTATGTGCCCATATAGCCAATATGCTTCTGGGGTAGGTCATGGCTAATTTTAACCAATCAGTTCATCTCCCTTTTATCATGAGATTCAAAGATATATTTTCTGAGGGCTTCTGGAAAAGAAGCCATCACTGATAATGTGGAAGGGGCCTACAAGGCCTGGAGCTGTGACAGCCTTTTTGTTATCAGAAGGAGCCCAGAGGACAGTCCTGAAAAGGCCACAGAAAAAAGGAACTGAAGACTTCATCACTCAGCCTTCACATTTCTCCCCTACCTAAGTCAATAAAATGCTACCCCACTTTTTAACTACTTAACTTTTAAAATCCAAACACATATGAATGCTTTAAAAATAAAAAAGCAATAAAAGCTTGATAATGAAAATATGTAGCCATTACTCTAGTGCTCCCCACACGGGACCCCAATTCCCAGAGGTGACCTCTCTCAACTGTTTTAACTCATGTGCTCTTGGCTGGACTATTTCTACACAACATAGTGTATTAGTCAGCTAGGGGTGCTATAACAAAATACCACAGACAGTAGCTTGAACAAAAAAAAAATGCCACTGAAGGTGTTAAAACCACAGTGCAGACATGGCACAGGTCTCAACATGGTAGGTTCTATGTAACACGGAAAAATAAATGACCCAGAGACAGATACTGGGGTTCAAGCTTCAAGTTGAAGATCAGGAAAGCAAAGCAGTTGGACACTAGGTCTTGATCCTGTCTCTACCAAACCTCAGACTGCTATGCTCTCCTCAGCGTGGCTAGAGAGAATCCTGAGACTTCAATGTCTTCCTATCCTCAATGTGGCTGGAGAATGAATGCTAACTCTGAGACCCTGTTCTGGTCTTATATCCCTCTCCTGAGTCCTTGGAATAAAGGCGTGTGATGCCAAGTGTTGAGATCATCTTTGTGTGAGCTGTTTCTCTTTAGGACTGGATGTATTTATTGTAGTCACTGTGGCTTTGAACTAACAGGGATCCATCTACCTCTTAATCTTGAGTCCTGGGATTAAAGGTGTGTGCCTCTCTTCTATGGCTTGTGGCTGACTTTGTTTTCTGAATCCCCAGTCAAGCTTTAATAAATCATAAATAATATATCACCCACAGTTCTATTTCGTAGTTGTCTCCTCTTAGACATTATCCCCAGTGTCCCATAGTGTAAGTGTGCCTTCTCTCCATTTTATCCCAATCCTCCCTCCATCAAATAGTCCTGGTCTCTGGATCTTCCCATGCTTTTCATGAAATTAACCACCAATGTTCATGGCAGTGCACCCAGGCAGGTACTGCTAGTGGGTGAGTCATGCAAAAATGTTTCCTTCCTTGTAAAACTTTCATTTTCTCTAGCATTAAAAATGGTTCTATAAGCACCTGTTCCTACAGAAGCTACCCCAAGGGCTGTAAAAATCCCTCTGGAATTAGACAGCTCTTTTAGGATTTTCTGGGGCCATCCAATCTAGAGTTCTCATCCTTCCCTCAGTCCTGACTAAGTGTTGCATTGCTTTGGCCACCTTCACCAGGGAATTCTCCACAGACCTCGAAACACCAGTTTCTGGTGTTGTTACCCTGACCACCACAAAGAAGGTACCTATAAGAGCCACACTTTCCACAGTATATACTCTCTGCTGCTCTCTCAATCTCCTTTTGCTCATAAAGGCCCAAGTGGCTGTCCTAATACCCATGTAATCCAGGGCTCTCGAGACATGTAGGATTTGTCACATGCCATGCTACCCGTTTCTGACTGGCCATCCAGTACTTAACATAGTTCCCATTTGAAATAAGCCTCTCCCCTCCTCAGGACTTACACCGCCTTCTATGAGGCAGGATCTTCTAGCATGCACCCCTGGCATCGCCAGCCCACAGCCACGCTCCTCCCTGACTCATTTTCCTACCCACCATAACCAAGTACTCTCATCAGGGACTCATCCACAGCAAAGAGGGCCACCCTCGACCTGTAGTGTCTCTCAAGAAACCCTCAGAGTGAGCAGGTTGACAACAGCTGGCAAGAAGCTCTTGTGAAGATGTCCAAGTGGGTCACATCCCTTGCCTGGTCACTTTCATGCTCCCATGTTAGAAACCCATAATTAGCCATGGAGAGAGACACGTGTGGCTGTTATGTGTGTAACCATACCCAAGCAAGATGGGGAAGGCAAACCTGACACCGGCCCAGGTGCCTCCCCAAGCAGGACATAGATGGGAAATCTGACCCCACACACCTGGGTATGCCATTCAGTCCTTGAGGCTGGCTGATCAATGGCTGGCTGCTATCATTTCCTCATAAAGAAATGAGAAATTTTCTTATGAAATCCCATGATTTCATAGTATCTGCTCAGTCTTATAGTGTCATATTATGCCATGTTTGGTTGATGTCCCTGGGAGGCCTGCTCTTTTCTGAGGAGAAGCAGAGGGAGGGCAGATCTGGAGGAGAGGTGAGATGGGGGAAGACTCTGGGGGGAATGAAGGGAGGCGAAACTGCAGCCTGAATGTAACATATGAGAGACGAATTTAAACAAAGAAATGAGACCTAAAGAATCCTCCAACAGGAAGGTGTCCTTCAGCAGGAAGTGAATTATTGCATGCAAAACCACCTCAGATAAGCATTAGACATGCCAAGCCCCTGCAGAGGCATGATCCAAAGCCACCAGCTAGTCAGTCTCAGCTGCGCTCTGATTCCATATGGGAGCAATGAAAGTGGGGGTATAAGTCAGGTATAGTGTGGTGTGTGCCCCTGGTCCCAGCTACTTGGCAGGTGGTGGGGGTGGGGGTGGTGCAGCAGGTGGATGTAGAGCACCTTGAGGAACATTGTGAAACTCTTTCCTAGAAAATGGGTGGGACCTTCATGGGAAAGTCCCCTCACATTGTCTGGAAAGGCAGCAGATATGGTGCCAGATGCCGGAGGAGAAGTATCAGAGTTAACAGGCAGAACACAGTAGGGCATATCAGGACCCACCTCTGCACGCCCACAGCAGATCAGGGCGCAGCAATGCATAGTGAGGGCTTTGCACCTGGACAGGTGCAGGCTCCTTCCCATGCCATGTTAGAGACAAGCATCCCAACACTCCAAGTCTCACTCAAGCCAAGAAGAGCACTGCTATTCTAGTAGGTCAATTCAAGTGAATACTTCCCCATAAGTGGTCTCCTCTCCCAGTGGCATAGATAATGTACCCATCCTTTGGAAGCCAGACTCTGAGCACCCAGGGTCTTCTATGCCTGAATTAGGCTTTAAAGGTGAGAACAACAATTCTCATGAAGGGATTTCCTACCTTCCCCCAAGAAAAACCTTGAAAGAAAGCCCTAGAAGCAAAGCCACAGCTGGGGAACGAAACTCATGGAGCTGCCGAGCCACATAGGAGGGGACTATTGCAGCCCAGTAAAGCTTATAACAGTTTTTCTGTTGCCCATGCCCACAATGGCACCCTGCCTCTGCCCTGGCCTGGCCATTCTCTGGCAAGTTCCTGGAGTCCCAGGGACTCAGGTTCAGATGTCCACACAGCTCCTTCCATCTTTTTGCTAGGATCCTGCCCTCCTTTTACATACCCTCCAGGTGGCCTACCTTTTCTCAGGCTTCCCTCCCCACATCATAGGTGGCCCTAAAGCACCTCTTCCTTCTTAAAAAGGTTGTTATGAGATATTCTCATAACATGGAAAGGCAAATAATTTACTATGACGCCTGCAGACACACCACCACAGCATAAATGAGAAGTGGTTTTCTAACCCCAGGCCTTGCTCCTTCTGTGAAAGCACACCTTCCTCCACTCTTCCTGGAGGAAGTTCCCAGAGACGCACATACAGCAGGTCAGAGGGGAGCTGAGAGCTGGACTAAGCACTTCTTTACCTCACTAGGGCATTGGACCCCTCTGTAAGTGCCCAGAAATGGGGGGCAGGGCAGAGGCCTTCTACTTAGACCCAGTAGGCAGCACTGGAGTCTAGGGAACCCACTTGTGCAGCAGTGTGGACTGCTGAGACCCAGAGGGCTGAGCAGTGTTCACAGGGGCAGACAGACCAGTCAGGACATTCCAGGTGAGAGAGGCAAAACAGGAGACACTGCCTGGCTTGGGCAGAGAAGGGAATTGGACGAGGAGTGTTAGACGAGATTAGCTGCACCGGAGCCAATGGGACCCTATATCAGGCCCTCAGTGGTGGAGGACATGTTCCTTCAGGAGCCCTTTGTGACTGACTGCTTCCTTCCCACCCTGCTCCTGCCAAACACAGGCCTTGAAAGGGGACAGAAGGGCAGGGCTGCTGACACTAGCACTGTCTGATCAGCATGGAAAATGACTTGCTGGATACCCTCTTGTGGCAGCAGAATCATCGAGATGAATGGGTGACAGAAGCCAGCTGGCAGAGGAAGACTGGAGCGCCTCCTCACCTGGGCCACATTGCAATGAATGGAGCAAGTGCCAGGAAAATCCAGCCTGTAGAAACTTGAGAAGGCCTCTACATCTAAGGAATGTGTTCCTTGCTTCTCAGGGCTTTCCCCTGTCTCAGAAACCCACTTCTACCTTAGGAGTGCCTCACTTTCCCTTTCTTAATAAAACAGTTCTATTTCTAAGCACTTGTCCCTGGTGCAAGGTTTTGTCATAGAAAGCGGAACCCTCTGAACTCAGATCTGAGGCCCAGCTCTAGATATATCCTTCCATTCCCTTTTCTTTATCTCTTTTCCAGATACAGACCAAAAGCCTGAAGATACTTTCTCTGAGACTCTGGGCTTTCTCACTGTTTTTTTGACCTCCAGTCCCTTTTCTGACACATTCCAGCTGCCAAGCTTTCCTTGCTATGTTGGGCTGTAATGCCATGGCATCCTCTTCCTGAAGGATGCTGGAATTTGCAGGCTTCCTGCCCAGTTGCTTTTCTTCCAAACTCTAATAAAATTGCTCTCAAGCTTCCATTGGTGTCTGTTTCTAAATTCTCTTATCAACGAGACTAAGAACACAAAACAGAACCTGGTCCCTCTGTTAGCACTCTCATCTGCCCCAGAAGATCAAGGGTGTTCAATGAGTTGGAGTTCCATGGGTCTGGCACCTACATCTCAAGACAGAGGAGTAAGTTCAAAGATAAGGTAAATCATACCTTACGTTCATAGGAACCTGCAGACTGCCCCTAAGTCTGCCAAAGTCTATGCTTGCTAGGTCTTTTATGTTGCCAGGCCCTGCCCCTACTATGCCTCTCTATGACCCTTCAGAAGACCATACCGGACTATCAAGCCCTCTGAGAGCAAGATTTAGAAAGGCCAGACACCTGGCTGGCACCTCTGTCTCTGCCAGGGACATCTTTACCCCATTGCTGCCCACATCCCTCAGGCTCATGAGTTTGATCACTTGGTTCCCAGCTGATGCCACTATTTGGGAAGGTTGTGGATGGGAACTTTGGAACATGGAGCCCAGCTGAGAGAGGCTTCCAAGTGCAATCCTTGAAGGATAGCTCACCTCTGATTCCAGATGAGCTCTCTGCCTCTTAACTAGTGCCATGTGACAAGCTGCCACTATAAGTTCTGACCACCATGGGCTGACACATTCCAACTGCCATGCCTTCCCTGCTATGATGGGCTTTAATGGCACTGCATTCATCCAAAGTAAATTTTTCCTTCCTTACACTGTTTTTGTCAAGGATCTTGTCATAGCAACAAGGACAATAACTAATACGAGTAGTGACAAACACGTGGAAGATAAAACCGGAGGGGAAAATGCCACTTTTTTTTTTTAAATCATATTCTTTCAGTAAACACCCGAGGGGTAAATCCAGTGAAACATGGGCATACCCTTCACTGAGAAATACAAACAACACTGTGATGAAACAAAGACTAAATAAGTGATGGAATTATAATTTCACAGACTGGAATATGTCTATTTCCTCTAATTTGATCTATAGATTTAGTGCAATACTCACCAAAATCCCAGATTTATGCCATGTGTGTGCATGTCTGTACATGTGTGTGAATGTGTGTGTGCATGTGTGTGTATGTGTGAGAGTCTGACAGGTGATTCTAAAACTACATGAAAATTCGAAGGACATAGGCTACCTAATGTGGTGACAAAGAGAAAAGCTGACATGACCAGATGACTGCCATAAAGCTGAAGAATGGGCAGAGTGATATGGGTTCAGGAATAGACAAGGGGTCCATGGAAGAAGACACAGAAATAGACACACTTATGGTGACTTAGAAAGAAGATTCCACTCTACTCCAGTGGGAAAGAATGGGTGTGCAGTGAACAGCGCTAAGCCAGTTGGGTATCTACATTAAACATTGAGCTCTACTTTATGCTAACGGAAAATTAATTTGAGAGGGAATATAAGTCTAAACAAGATAATAAAGCTGTAAGAGAAACCTTGGAGAATATAGCCAAGACCTTGAATAGGAGAGAAGGTCCCTTAGCAGCACAGAAAAAGCATTAGCTATCAGTGAAAAGACTGATAAATTGGGCTTCATTTAAATTAAGAATGTCTGTTCATTAAAAGACAACATTAAAAAAAATAAAAGAAAGCCATGCAGTAAGAAAAGGTCGACAGCAAAGAACTCACCGGGATATACCAAGAGACGACAAACAGCCGTTGATTTAAAAACAGGGACTGTTTGAATAGGCATTTCACAAAAGAGGATAACAGAGTGCCCCATAAACACGCAACTGTGTGGATGAAAAGCAGCAGGGCCACAGTGACATATCACACTCTAGCCAAAAAAGCAAAATAAAGTATCAGGGCTGTTAAGGATGTGCAGCATCTGGGACTCTCTAACTCCCAGGGGGAATGTCAATCAACACACCTACTTCAAAGAGTATGTGGCATCACTTATAGAAGCTATAGAGACTTGTACCATGTACAACCCATCAAATCCACACCTGGGTATGAAGCAATGGGGAAAGATATTTATGTACATACATAAGAAAACCATCAGTAAATGTCTTCACAGAAACTTTTAGCAAAATAGTCTCAAATGAGATGTGATCCAAATGTCCATCAATAATGGAACTGGCAAAAAAAGTGTGTCATGGCCACAGACAAAAGATATTATAATAATGAAAGTGAGACTGTTATTGTCTACAGTGTGGATAGGGGTGGGTAGTCAGGGAAATAAAAAACAGGTGAACATGATGGGACCCCACTTAGGTTGTGTTAAAAACCACAACTGTTGTCATGTAACGAAGTCAGAATTGTCACTATAGAGAGGGACTGGTTTGTAAGAGGCAAGAGGGCCCAGAATGGCAAGACCAATTTAGAACATGGCGATGGTTTTATTCCGAGAATGTTTATCTAGGTACAAATTTAGCATGCTAAACATTTAAGATTTGGGCACTGGTATAAAAAAGGTGTATATGTTGAAGGGTGTCATGAGGAAAGATAGGGTCACAATTAGGGACAAAGACCACACAAGCAGATTTTGATGAGGGTAGCCAGCTGGCTTCCATGGCTTGCCTTGTGCTCAGTAGTCTCAGGGGAACAGAGGAGAATTCTAATCATAAGGCTAATGCCCAGAGGGAAGCTCCTCCAATACTATGGCATCTTTACCAGTACCTACCCCACTTTGAGATGACAAAGAAGTGAGAGTGGGTCCCCTGGGTCATGGTGCTAAGCTGCCTCCACAGGGACCTGATCACGGACAGGCACTGGGGACCACAGTGGCCTGTCCCTGCCTTGCATCAACTTCTTATGCTCCAACAAGTAGGGGCAGAGAAATATCTCTGCTGCTCCTGGTATGGATGGGGCCTCATCAAGTAAGAGAGCTGTGACTTTATAGTTCATTTAACTTGTAAGCTCCTGGACATCTCCACCCACTACAGGTGGAATGTGTCAGCTGCCTCAGCAGGGCTTGGTCAATGCTTCTCATAGGCCACACCCTGGCTCCCTGGCCTGCTTTGGAAACCTTGTCAACCTTAGCTCACCCAGCTCATTTTGAGACTTGAAGTCGCAAAAGGATCCCTTCCTGTGCCACTTCTTTATTTGTTCTTCCTTCCCCCATTTAATTTGTGATTTACTGATATTTGTTTGCCTTTAGCAATCTGGCAGTCTGGCTTTCCTCTCCTACCCCTGTGTCTTCCGTTAGGGTGGCTCCGTAGTCTGTTTGGCTCTGCTCTCCATCTGTCCTGTGAGCAGTGTTGCGGTGCTCTACTTTATACTGTTTAAAAATAAAGTCGGAAAAGTAACAATCAAATAGATGACAGCCTGCAAAAACAGCAGCTGTTGCCCATAAGGAAAAATTTAAAACACCCCCTGGATGTATTTCTACAGAGAGGGATGTTTTGGAGCAAGAAGGAAGAGGCCCAGCCAATGGGGATGGTTCAGTGCTGTCTGATGCAGAGATGGTAGTGGATACTCCAGCTACCTGTTGTTCTGCCCTCTGACTGGAAATGAGAATGAGCAAGTGAAAAGAGGCCTCAGAGGCATCCAGTCTCTGGAGCGTCCGAGTTTTTTGCATCTCGACTAGAGAGCAAGTCATCTGCAAATCAAACCACCAGGTCCTGATGTCAATTCCAGAAAGGACAAAAGTTGTACGTGGATTCTGCCAGTTGACTAGCTAAATGAACCAAACTACCAAAACACAATGTTGCTGAAAGTTCACCTAACATTTTTTTAAATATCAAAACGTGTCCCTGGGGGCATAGTGAACCTCTTCAAACTTTAAAATGTTTGTTTCAATGGGTACTATCAAGAAGGTGAGAGGCAGGCAGCCAGCCTGGCGGTTCCCACCTACAAGCCTTGAACTTGGGAGGCAGAGGTAGGAGATCAGGCCAGTCTGAGATATGTAAGAAAGATGCTATAAAAAATAAAAGGAAGATGACTGGGGAGACGGCCCAGTGAATAGAGCACTTGCTCTGTAAGCATGAGGATCTGAGGTTAGATGCCTGGAACCTTTGTAAAAAGCCAGGAAGGACATGTAAGCACACATAAGCCCAGCACAGTGGGGAGGACAAAAGCAGGAGGATTGCAAGGGCTTGCTGGCTGCCATTATAGCCAAAAGTCCAAATGACAAGTTTCAGGTTTATTAAAAGAACCTCTCTCCAGGGAATAAGGTGGAGAACGATAAAGCAGGACACGCAATGTTTTCCTCTGGCTTCCACATCCTGCACATACAACACATGCACACTGAATAAATAGATACTTTTTAAAGGAAAGAAAGGAGGCAAGGGAGGAAACAGATTAAAGGATAGGAGATCATAAAGACAATCCAACTTTTCAACATGGTAAAGAATTTGAATAGACATTTCTTAAAAAAAAAAAGCTAGTAAGTATATGGGAAGATGCTTAGTGTCATTTGGCACCAAGAAAATGGAAACTAAAGCCACAGTGAGCGGCTTCCATGCACCCATTAAGATATCTAGAATCTACAAGTCAGTGAATAGCAAAATCAGACAGAGTAGAGAAATTAGAGCCCTCATACACTGCTGATGGAACTGAAAAATGCTGTGGTCATTGTCAAAGAAAGTGTGATGGTTACCCAGTAGTACAGACTCACCACATGAGTCAGTGACTGAACTTCTAGGTAGATAGATACAGCCCCAAAGGTATCATATGCCTACTTATAAACTTGTATATACTTAAAGCAATAACACTAAAACATAGCCAAAAAGTGATAAACAAAAATTAAAAATATTCATACAATGGAAATTGTCTAGCCATAAAAGTAAAATTTGGAACATACTACAACATGGATGTACCTAGACCATTATACAAAATGAAAAAGCCAATAACAAAAGGTCATATGCTATATAATCCTGTTTATATGGAATATCCAGAATAGGCAAATCTATAGAGGCAAAAAGTAATTTAAATGGCTGTCAAGGCTAGAAGGAGAGGAGAATGGGAAATGGTTTCTAAGAAGAATGGGGTATATTTGGGGATGCCTCAAATGTCCTGGAATTAGATAATGTCAGTTGTCTAATTCTGTGAATGTATTAAAAAGTTATTAAACTGTAAACTGTTGTGGGATATTTGTTTATACCGTAAAGACAAGTCTCTGCTTAAGACACCTTCTCATTGATTTAATAAAGAGCTAAATGGTCAATAGCTAGGCAGGAGAGGATAGATGGGACTTTGGAGGAGATGAATCTAGGCTGTGAAGATGCCGGGAGACACTGAAGAAGTTGGACATACAGTACAGAGGAGCGGTAACTCAACTACATGGCAGAATGTAAAATAAATAAATAAATAAATAAATAAATAAATAAATACAGGTTAATTAAGTTATAAGAGCTAGTTTGGGGGAAAGCCTAAGCTAAGGCCTGGCTCAGACTTGTGGTATATCTTTTCCTCCTCAGAAGGCCAAGGGTATGTCTTTGTTCTGTAATCCCCATGGTTTGCATACTCTCCTTGCCTACTGTTCTCAGAGGGGCCAGTATTCCATTACCTAGAGAACATATTCCCAGTGTCAGGGCAAGATGGACTGGGACATGCTTGCCAGGCCCAGTGTGGTGCCAGGGAGAAGGTAAAGTAGGGACCCACAGAACATAAGAGAACACTGGGTAAGCCAATGGCAGCCATGCTTCCTGTTCTTAGGAGAGAATGGTGACATTGGGACAGAAGCCTGGTCCTTTCTCAGCAGGAAGAGACAACTCTAAAGCCTTTGGAAAGGACCAAGATTGATGTGTTGAAGGAACAGAACACAGGTCAGGGCATTGTACAGCCTGGATACATTTCCAAATGCCATTGTCCTCAACCTTGCAGGCTATCATCATCACCATAACCAACACCATCATCTTCCTCCTCCTCATTATCACTACCACCATCATTCTCACCATCATCCTCATCCTCACACTCCTCCTCCTCATTATCATCCTCCTCATCATCCTCCTCCTCCTCATCATCACCCTTACCATCCTCCTGCTCCTCCTCGGTATATTTTGTATGAGTGTTTTGCCTGTATGTACGAATGTGTACCATACATATGTGTAGCCAGGGGCCCACAGAGGTCAGAAGAGTTTATCTAACCCCTGGGACTGGAGTTAGAGATGGTTGTGAGTTACCATGTGGGTTCTGAGAACTGAACCTGAAAGGGCAACAAGGGTTCTTACCCACTGAGCCATGTCTCCAGATCCTTCTCAGTTTTTATTCCCAGCTACACAGTTGATTGTTTCTCTAATCCCCAAGCCACTCAATGCCACAAAACTAACTAGAGCAGAAAGCTCACTGCAGAGGAATCCCAATGGAACCCTAATCACCCTTGAGAAAACAAAATGCCCTCAGGCAGCACTGAGGTGGCCCACTCCCTCCTTTCCATAGTACTGTAAAATGTCCTTTAAAATCTATTTTCCAGGGCTGGAAAGATGGCCCTGAAGTTAAAACACTTAACCATTTATGCAAAGGACTCAGGCTTGATTCTTAGCACTCACCTCAAGCTCTCGACTACTTGTAACTCCAGATCCAGAGGACATGACACCCTCTGCCCTCCATAGGCATCGGGCACACACATGGTACAACTAAACTCAGCCCTTTCCTCTCTAGACCATTCTTTCCCCTGCCACATAACTTCCCTCTTGCTTACCCCCCACACATATACCTACACAGCTAAAGCTAGATTTTAAAAATGAAAGAAAACGTGCAATATCTGTCCCTCCTTCTCACCCTCCATAACTCTCTCGTCCTCCCTTCTTTCACCCCTGGCCCCTCCTGTGGTAGAGGAGATCCACTCTTGCCTTCCCTGGATGGCTTCTCCCACATAAGGAGGAAGAACGAATGGCTGCTATTGTATTTTCTCAATAACACCTCTATGTTTTTAGAACACCCTGCACTCATTAGCATGTCATTACTCTTAACAGAAATGAAGCAAACACTTTAACTTATGCCAAATCCCAAAAGAAAGCAGCATATTTTAGTCAACAGTAAAGAGACAGGGTGCAAAACCATGTGCTTTTGCTGAATTTATATGCCTATTTTCATTATGAAGTATACGTAGCATGAAATTTTTATCATTTTAACCATTCTAAAGTACACTCTAAATTCTGTAGCATTAAATGCATATAGATTGCTGCATAACCATCTCCTCCACCCATCTCTACAACCTTTTATATCTTCCCAAACACACACACACCTTTAAAACTCAGAATGTCTCATATATATATATATATATATTATATATATATATATATATATATGAATTCAGTATATAATAACAAGTTAATCTTCCCTAAGATCTGTGCTAAGCCTAATCCCAATCCCACAGTCTTGCTCACAGCCACCACTTAATCTTTATAAAAATGAATATGTGTGTGTATAGTGTGTACATGGAGGTCAGAAGAGGGCACTTGTGTCTCCCTCCAGCCCTCTCTGCTGATTCCTTTGAGGCAGGGTCTCTCCCTGACTCGGGCATTCCTGCTAGGCTGGAAAGCATCAAGCCACAGTGATCCTCCTGTCTCCACCACCTTGGGAGCTGGGATACAGGCACACATAGAGATGATCAGTTTGGTACACACCTGCCAGAAGCATGATTGTGGAGCATGCACTCGTAACTACCGTGATCTCTGTTCAGCCCCCATCATTTGATCTTCATGTCAACAGGCCCCTAGAAGACCTTCCAACCATCTCCATTGAGTACAGACTCCCCAACACAGGACTCTCCATATGGAAGTACCTAATCAGGACTGAGGGAGCCTGGGACAGAACTTCTCACATTTCCATCTCACAAATGCAGTAGCCAGAGGACCAAGTGAGCCATCTACGACTGTGGCATGTTATACCCGGAACAGTTCTTGAGTCGCCATGCCAACTCTCTCCACACAGCACACATTACACACACCACAGTTCTTATCCCCTAAACTGCTAACTCACTCTCATCAAAAAATTCCACCTCAGTTAGTCAGAGAAAATAAACACCCATGAGATTTGATTCTGCACAGGGCCCAAATCCAAACACCTGCAATGATCATTCATTATTCTCAACTGCCTCTCTGTGAGGCAGGGACTATGACTATCCTTGTGTTCCAGCTGGGGACACTAATGTGTAGGTCCCTTCTTAGGCCACATAGTTGTAAACAGTAGAGAAATGACTCAGGCCACGGCAGCAGGTTGCAGAGCTATGTTTATAAATCTACACTGGAATTGTAGCTGACAGGGGCTACTAGTATCTGCATTTCAACAGGCACCCGGGGAGCCTCAAATCACAAATGGACATGACTACAGGGTCGGGAGGAGGGACATCCGATCAAGGGGCCTGGAAATCAGTATCCTTAGCAGAGTGGATACAATTACTGAAGTTGCAGAGGGGGTGAGCAGGTCCTGCAGGGTAACTGGGGTCAGAGCAGAGAGTGGCTGAACGAGGAGACAGAAATGCAGACCAGGCAGGAGGAGACCACAAATGGTCCAGATGAAAGCCAGATGTAATGATGAAGATGGCTCCAACTTTCCCCAGGAAGACAATCTGGCTCTGAATGCTAGCCAATCTTTGTCCCACCAACTTGTCTTCCATGAACGTAGTGCAGAGTCCACAGCATTGCTGGCCAGGCTGTCACCTCTGGCTGAGCATCCTGGAGGACACTGAACTTACTCTTGGAGCATAGAGCCAAGGTTATGCCTTCCACGAGCTCACATAGTTGGAGATGGAAGATGCTTGCAGACTGGACAGTTCACTCCTAGTGGGCATGGCCTGGAGAGCATTTGGGGCACACTCAAATCAGAAACAGACCTTGGGTGCAGAGAAGAGGAATAGAAGCACTCCAGACATGTACCTCCCTGCCAAGCTGGCTTCAGCACTAGCACTGCTCGGGGGAAGGTGTGGGTCTTCACTGTCTCAGACAGTGGCCAGGCTTACCTCCCTACAGATGTGAGGAACAAGACTGCCCCCAGAGAGCACAGGCACAAGGTGTATCCAGCTAGACATCAGCCTTTGACTTCACACCTAACCCTGTGCACAGAGCTCCATTTTCTTAGGAAAAGCTGGCTACATAATGAGTCTGAATCAAGCTTGGGCTACTTGGGACCCTGTCTCAAAACTGTAAGAATGCTAATCAGTGGGGGTGAGGATTTTAGTTAGCTCTACTTCTCCATGTTTGATGACAGAAACAAGTGCTACCATCTGTAACACGAAAAATAAAAACCCAGAGACAGATACTGGGATTCACAATCTTCAAACTGAAGATCAGAAAAGCAAAGCAGCCAGCCACTAGCTCTTACCTCTATCTCAGACTGCAAGGGTGATCTAGTTAGCTCCATGAACCTTCAGACTGCAATCTAGACTGCTGCCTCTGCTCAACATGGCTGGAGACTAAATCTTTCTTGAGACCCTTTGGCTTTTCCTTTTATACCTCCCTAGTACTGGGATTAAAGGTGTGGGATCCCAAATGCTGAGATCACCTTCCTGTGAACTGTTTCTCTTTAGGACTGGATCATTTTCATGTAGCTCATTGTGGCCTTGAACTAACAGGGATCCATCTGCTTGTCTGTTGAGTCCTGGGAATAAATGTGTGTGCCACCACCACCCAGCTCGATGGCTAGCTAGTATGGCTGCTGGGATTAAAGGTGTATATCACCATTACATGGCTCTATGGCTTGTGTCTAGCTTTGCTTTCTGTACCCTGAGGCAAGAGTTAAAAATCATAAATAATATATCACCACAATTGTCAACAATAGGCTAGGTCCTTACCATCAGGCTGTATAGAATAACCAATGATCTTGGCGATAGCCTGTGATGTTTGGGGAATTGGCCAAACATCATGGGACCCCTTTGGCCAACAACTCAACAAGATGTAACCCATTCCTGACATTGGAGGTTTTGATTGGTGGTATAAGATGTCTAGTTGGGGTATTCTCTCTTCTATTTTCTAGTGATTCCATTTAGATTTGTTTTATATACGTATATAGTTTAGGAAGCCTCTATAGTAGCAAGTTTCTAATACAGTTTTTCAAATGGCCTTTAGTGTTAGTTGTCCCTCCTCAGAATCCCTCCTTTATCCTTTTCTTCCATTCCTTCTATTCTAGTTTCCCCCTTTTCTCTCCATGACACCATACTGTATCCCCCCCACACACCTACACACACATTTGGCAGATCCTCTTCTTCCCTCAGTCCCTTACTAGGTACCTGACTTTTTTGGTTATTCAGATTGTAGCATGTGTGAAAGTATAAAAGTTAATATCCACATATTTGTTCTTTGGGCTCTGAGATACCTCACTTGGGATGCTTGTTTCTAGTTCTTTCCATTTACCTGAAAATTTTATAATTTCACTTTTCTTAACAGCTGAATAATATTCCATTGTTGTAATGTACCACATTTTCATTACCCATTCATCGTTGATGAGCATGTAGGCTGTTTCTAATTTCTTTCTATTATGAATAGAGCAGGAATGAATACTGCTGAGCAAGTATCTCTGCTGTAAGATAGAGAGTCCTTTAGGTATATGCCCAAGAGTACCATAGTTGGATCTTAAGGTAGACCAATTCCCAATTTCCCAAGGAACCCCCACAATTATTTCCATAGTGGCTGTACCGGGTTTCACTTCTACCAGCAATGTGCTAGAAGGCACTCTGCAAACTACTACAGGAGAAAGGTAATAATCAATATCACCTAGCCACAAAACCTGTGACCTACAACAGTGTTCTGACTGTAAGATATACTGTTGTAATAATGCCACATTTTCTATGGGAATAACCAACCATTTTTTTTAAAATGGATTTAAGGCTGCTTATTTAGGTGAAACCTATACTTGACATTGCTAACATGGCCAAGAATTGAGACTTGATAGGTCATGGGATTAGAAAAAACCCAATAATATTATTCTGCTAAAAGAACATGCAATAAAATGACTCCTAATGACATAGGGATGTACCCCCAGATCAGTGCCTCACTCAAGTCTCATCAGAGAAGCTTATTCTGAGGTAGATGGAAAATAACACAAAGACACTCACTGAACAATGTGAAGAAAGTGAGAGATTCTTAGAGTAATCAGTTCTAAATGAGATGTCTTCATCAAACCCCTTCCATCGAGGCTCAAGGTTCCATGCAGAAGAGGAGGCAGAGAGCCAGAGGTGATAAATGACTCCAGGAAAACTGTCTTCCAGATACAACAGTACTGATGTACACATGAATTCACAGAGACCATGGCAGCATGCACAAGACCAGCACAGGCTTAAGCCTAATGGAGTACCAGTATTGAAAGAAGAAAGTGGACATGCGGCCCCACCCTTAACAAAGACTATTTTCAAGTGATAAATAACTGCTGGCAAAGGGAAAATCAGTTTTCTCCAGTGTCGTGCCACTGGGTATATCAAGCTCACCCCTGTAGGTAAGCTATGCCTGAAATACCTTTGCATCCTCTAGGGTGATATATGGGGACTCATTTGTCATGGTCAGGGTATGTTCTCTGGGGTAGCTTTGCTGTGTCCAACTTGCCAGACCATGGATGGAGACACTCCACCCCTTGAGGCCCTGAAACCAGTTACAGTTCACCCTCCCTGCCTTTGGCCTAAAGAATAGCCATCCTCAGAAGTGGCTGAGAAAGCTCTCTGGACCAGGAGTGGTTGGACAAGCATCCTGTAATTGACAGATCACTGCACCCTGCTTACAATCAGAGAAGAGAAATACCAGTGTGCTTACTAGGAATGCCTACCAGACATCTCCTATGGCTGGGCCCTGAAGAGCACCTTCACCTGCCTTCTCCTGGTAATCCTTGCAAGGCAGTTTGCTTGAGGGCAGCAGGGAACAAGTAGATATATTTTTTTATTGATATCTCTTCTCTAGATCCTGGGGAGGGAGTGTGTTCCTATCTCCCCTGAAGTGGCCTCTACGGATAATAGATTACATTATGTGAATTTCTTCCATCTCTTTGATTCTAGTTTCTCCTTTGCCAGAAGGACATTCAAACGACCCTGAAAGCCTTGGTGTGTTCTTGTATATGAGTTGGCTGTTGCTGTCACCACCATTATCAGAATGGACCAAAACTGAAAATAGGAGACAAACTGACAAAGTTTGATTGATTTTATCAGACTTTAGTGACGCAGAAGGCTAATTCAAATATGTTATGCTTTCCCATAAGAATTTGCAGCAGAAATCCTTCCTTTAGGCTTTGCCCTAGGGAATAAAGAGAAATTTGGCACTTGAAGGAAAGTAAAGGTATGTGTCACCAAGGAAACATGAGACTGGGACCTCAATATTCAGCAATGTGACAATAAAATGGAGCATGATGATGTCACAGTGTACCATAGTGATGATATACTGGACAATTTGGTGGACCAAGGAAAACAGTATGTCATGAACTAGCATTGTGATGTCATGGTTGAGCATGTAATATCACTTTGTGAGGACACTATTCAGCATTATGCCACCAAAATAGAGCAGGATAGTGGTACAAAGGACACTGTGATGTCACTCAGCACTGTGACTCCAGAAGAGAGAATTATATTGACACAAAGAACACCGTGATGTCAATATTCAGCATTGTGACATCAGAATAGAACATTATAGAGTCAAAAAGGATGCTGTGAGGTCACTATCCAGCACTGAGACATTAGCAAAGAGAATTATAGAGGCAAAAGACATTGTGATGTCACTATTCAGCACTGTGACATCAGAATAGAGCAGTATATTGATACAAAGCACACTGTGATGTCCCTATGCAGCGCTGTGCCATCACATTAGAGCATTATAGAGTCACAAAGGACGCAGTGAGGTCACTATTCATCACTGAGGCATTAGCAAAGAGCATAATAGAGACAGAAAGTACATTGTGATGTCAGCATTCAGCACTGTGACTCAGAACAGAGCATTACAGAGTGACAAAGGACACTGTATTGTCACTACTAAGCACTGTGATATCAGAACACAGCATTATAGAGTCAAAAAAGGTCACAGTGATGTCCCAATTAAGAACTGTGACATCAGAATAGAGCATTATATTGACACAAAGAACAGAGTGATGTCACTATTCAGCACTGTGACACCAGAATGGAGGATTATAGGACACAAAAAACACTTTGATGTCACTATTCAGCAATGTGATGTCAGAATAGAGCATTATGTTGACACAAAGGACATTGTGATGTCACTATTTAGCACTGTGGCATTGGAATAGAGTATTATATTGATAAAGTCGACATTGAGATGTCACTATTTAGCATTGTGACATCATCATAAGGCCTTATAGAGGCAGAAAGGACATTGTGATGTCACTATTTAGCATTGTGATATTGGAATAGAGTATTTGTTGATAAAATTGACATTGTGATGTCACTATTCAGCACTGTGACATCAGTATACAGCATTATATTGATACACCGGACACAGTGATGTAACTATTGGCCATGTGATTATCAGAATAGAGCATTATATAGATACCAAGAATATTGTGATGTCACAAATCCACATTATGACATCAGAATACAGCATTATATAGGCAAAATGACACTGTGATGTCACTATTCAGCATTGTGACAACAGAAAAGACCATTATAGAGGTACAAAATACACTGTGATGTCACTATTCAGCACTGTGACATCATCATAAGGCATTACAGAGGCACAGAGGACATTGTGATGTCACTATTTAGCACTGTGACATCAGAATTCAGCATTACAGAAGCACGAAGGACACTGTGATATCACTATTCAGCACTGTGATATCAAAATAGAGAATTACAGGTGCACACAGGACATTGTAATGTCACTGTTCAGCACTGTGACATCATCATAAGGCATTATAGAGGCACAAAGGACATTGTGATATCACAATTTAGCACTGTGACATCGGAATAGAGTATTATATTTATAAAATAGACATTGTGATGTCACTATTCAGCACTGTGACGTCAAAATAGAGCATTAAATTGACACAACAGACATTGTGATGTAACGATTTAGCAGTGTGACATCAGAATAGAGCATTATAGATGTACAAAGGACACTGTGATGTCACTATTCAGCACTTTGACATCATCACAATGCAATATGTTGACACAAAGGACACTGTGATGTCACTATTCAGGACAGTGTCTCCAGAATATGCATTATGTTGACTCAAAAGTCCGTTTTGTCACTATTCAGCAGTGTGTCAAAAGAACATAGTATTATATTGACACAGAGAACACTGTGATATCACAATCCAGCACTGTGATGTCAGAATAGAACACTATGTTGACATAAATGACATTGTGATGTCACTATTTAGCACTGTGACATCAGAATAGAGCATTATAGATGCACAAAGGACACTGTGATGTCACTATCCAGCACTGTGACATCATAATAGAGCATCATATTGACACAAAGGACAATAGCAGTGTGACATCATCATAAGGCATTATAGAGGCACAGAGGACATTGTGATATCACTATTTAGCACTGTGGCATCGCAATAGAGTATTATATTGATAAAATCGACATTGAGATGTCATTATTCAGCACTGTGACATCATCATAAGGCATTATAGAGGCAGAAAGGACATTGTGATATCACTATTTAGCATTGTGACATCGGAATAGAGTATTATATTGATAAAATCAACATTGAGATGTTACTATTCAGCACTATGAATTCAGAATAGTGCATTTGAGAGGCACAAGGGATGCTGTGATGTCACTATGTAGCACTGTGATATCAGCATAGAGCATTAGAGAGTCACAAAGTACATTGTGATGTCACTATTCCATACTGTGACATTAGAATAGAGCATTATATTGACACAAAGCACACTGTGATGTCACTATGCAGCACTGTGACATCACATTAGCATATTATAGAGTCACAAAGGATGCTGTGAGGTTACTCTTCATCACTGAGACATTAGCAAAGAGCATATAGAGACAGAAAAGACATTGTGATGTCACATTCAGGTTTGTGACATCAGAACCGAGCATTATAGAGTCACAAAGGACACTGTATTGTCACTATTAAGCACTGTGATATCAGAACACAGCATTATAGAGTCAAAAGAGGTAATTGCGTTGTCACAATTAAGAACTTTGACACCAGAATAGATCATTATATTGACACAAAGAACAGAGTGATGCCACTATTCAGCACCATGACACCAGAATATAGTATTATAGGACGCAAAAAACACTGTGATGTCATTATTCACCAATGTAATATCAGAATAGAGCATTATATTGACACAAAGTATACTGTGATGTCATAAATCCACACTGTGACATCAGAATAGAGCATTATAGAGGCACAAAATACACTGTGATGTCACTATTCCACACTGTGACATCATCATAAGGCATTATAGAGGCACAAGGGACATTGTGATATCACTATTTAACACTGTGACATCGGAATAGAGTATTATATTGATAAAATCCACATTGTGATCTCACTTTTCAGCACTATAACATCAGAATCGCGAATTATAGAGGTACAAAGGATATTGTGATGTCACCATTGACGACTGTGACATCAGAATACAGCATTATTGAGTCAAAAAAGGTCACTGTGATGTCACAATTAAGAATGTGACACCTGAATAGAGCATTATATTGACACAAAGAGCAGAGTGATGTCAATATTCAGCACTGTGATACCAGAATAGAGTATTATAGGATGCAAAAAACACAGTGATGTCATTATTCACCAATGTGATATGAGAATAGAGGATTATATTGACACAAAATATATTGTGATATCACAAATAAGCACTGTGACATCAGTAAAGAGCATTGTAGATGCACAAAGGACACTGTGATGTCCTTATTCTGCACTGAGACATTTGTATATAGCATTATATTGACAAAGCAGACAGACTGATGTCAATATTGACCAATGTGATATAAGAATAGAGCATTATAGAGACAAAAAATACACTGTGAATTCATTATTCAGCACTGTGGTATCATCATAAGGCATTACAGAGGCACAAGGGACATTATGATATCACTATTTAACACTGTGACATCGGAATAGAGTATTATACTGATAAAATCAACATTGGGATGTCACTATTCAGCACTATAACATCAGAACAGTGAATTATAGAGGCATAAAGGATATTGTGATATCACCATTGAGCACTGTGACATCAGAATAGAGCATTATAAAGTCAAAAAAGTCACTGTGATGTCACAATTAAGAATGTGACACCAGAATAGAGCATTATATTGAAAAGAAGAACAGAGTGATGTCAGTATGTAGCACTGTGACACCAGAAAAGAGTATTATAGGAGGCAAAAAACAATATGATGTCATTATTCACCAATGTGATATCAGAATAGAGGATTGTATTGACACAAATTATATTGTAATATCACAAAGAAGCACTGTGACATCAGAAAAGAGCATTACATGGACAAAAAGGACATTGTGATATCCCTATTCCGCACTGTGACATTTGTATACAGCATTATATTGACACAGCAGACACAGTGATGCCAATATTGACCAATGTGATATCAGAATAGAGCATTATATAGTCACAAAGGACATTGTGATGTCACAATTCAGCACTGTGACAACAGTATAGAGTATTTATAGGATGCAAAAAACACTGTGATGTCATTATTCACCAATGTGATAGCAGAATAGAGCATTATATTGACACAAAGTATACTTTGATGCCATAAATCTGCACTGTGACAGCAAAATAGAGCTTTATAGAGGCACAAAGTACACTGTGATTTCACTATTCTGCATTGTGACATCATCATAAGGCATTATACAGGCACAAGGGACATAGTGATATCACTATTAAGCACTGTGACATCGGAATAGAGTATTATATTGATAAAATCGACATTGTGATGTCACGATTCAGCACTATAACATCAGAACTGAATTATAGAGGCACAAAGGACATTGTGATGTCACTATTCAGCACAGTGACATCATCATAAGGCATTATGTTGACACAAAGGAAACTGTGATGTTACTATTTAGCACTGTGACATCAGAATAGTGCATTATAAAGGCACAGAGTTCATTGTGATGTCACTATTCAGCACTGTGACACCAGAGTGGAGGTTTATAGGACATAAAAATACTTTGAAGTCACTATTCAGCAATGTGATGTCAGAATAGAGCATTATTTTGACACAAAGGACATTGTGATGTCACTATTTAGCACTGTGGCATCGGAATAGAGTGTTATATTGATAAAGTCGATATTGAGATGTCACCATTCAGCACTGTGACATCATCATAAGGCCTTATAGAGATAGAAAAGACATTGTGATGTCACTATTTAGCATTGTGACATCGGAATAGAGTATTATATTGATAAAATTGACATTGTGATGTCACTATTCAGCACTGTGAAATCAGTATACAGCATTATATTGATACACCAGATACAGTGATGTAACTATCAACCAATGTGATTATCAGAATAGAGCATTATATTGACACAAAGAATATTGTGCTGTCACAAATCCACATTGTGACATCAGAATAAAGCATTATATAGGAAAAAATGGCACTGTTATGTCACTATTCAGCACTGTGACATCAGAATAGAGTATTATAGGAGGCAAAAAACACCGTGATGTCATTATTCACCAATGTGATATCACAATAGAAGATTATATTGGCAGAAATTATATTGTAATACCAGAGAGAAGAACTGTAATATCAGAAAAGAGTATTACATAGACAAAAAGGACATTGTGATGTCACTTTTCAGCACTGTGACATAAGCACACTGCATTATATTGAAACAAAGGAGACTGTTATGTACCTATTCTGCACTGTGACATTTGTATACAACATTATATAGACAAAGCAGACACAGTGATGTCAATATTGACCAATGTGATATCAGAATAGAGCATTGAGTGGACACAAAGGACATTGTGATGTCATTATTTAGCACTGTGACATCAAAATTCAGCATTATAGATGCACAAAGGACACTGTGATGTCACTATTCTGCACTGTGACATCATCATAAGGCATTATGTTGACACAAAGGACATTGTGATGTTATTATTTACAACCGTGACACCAGAATTGAGCATTACAAAAGCTCAGAGGACATCGTGATGTCACAATTCAGCACAGTTTCTCAAGAACAGTGCATTATAGAGACACAGAGTTCATTATGATGTCACTATTCAGCACAATGTCTCTAGAATAGAGCATTATTTTGACTCAAAAGACTCTGTGATGTCACGATTGAGCACTGTGATATCAGAATAGAGCATTATGTTGACACAAAGGATATTGTGACGTCAATATTAAGCACTGTGACATAAAAATAGAGAATTACAGATGCAGAAAGGACACTGTTCTGTCCTAATCAGCACTGTGACATCATCTTAAGACATTATAGAGGCACAAAGGACACTGTGATGTCACTATTCAGCACTGCGACATCATCATAAGGTATTATAGAGACAAAAAGGACATTGTGATGTCCCTATTCCGCAATGTGACATCAGAACAGTGCATTACAGAGGCACAGAGGACATTGTGATGTCACTATTGAGTACTGTGACATCAGAAGCATGAATTAGAGATGCACAGAGGACTTTGTGGTGTCACTATTTAGCACTGTGACATCAGAATTGAGCATTACAGAAGCACAAAGGCCACTGTGATGTCACTATTTAGCACAGTGTCACCAGAATAGAGCATTATGTTGACACAAAGGGCATTGATATGTCACATTTAAGCACTGTGACATCAGAACAGTGAATCATAGATGCACAAAGGACACAGTCCTGTCACTATTCATCACTATGACATCATCTTAAGACATTACAGAGGCACAAAGGACATTGTGATGTTAACATTTAGCCCTGTGACATCAGAATAGTGCATTATATATGCACAAAGGAGACCGTGATGTCACCATTTAGCACTGTGACATCACAATAGTTCATTTTATATGCACAAAGGACACTGTAATATCACTGTTTAGCACTGTGACATCAGAATAGAACATTATGTTGACACAAAGGACATTGTGATGTCACTATTAAGCACTCTGACATCAAATAGAACATTATGTTGACACAAGGACATGGTGATGTCACTATTAAGCACTGTGAAATCAGAATAGAGCATTATGTTGACAAAAGGACACTGTGATGTCACTATTCAGCACTGTGATGTCAGAATAGAGCATTATGTTGACACAAAGGACAGAGTGATGTCACTATTTAGCAATGTGACATCAGAATAGTGCATTATGTTGACACAAAGGACAGTGTGATATCACTAATTAGCAGTGTGAGAAAAGAATAGAGCATTATATTGACACAAAGGACACTGTGATGTCACTATACAGCACTGTGACATCACAATAGAGCATTATGCTGACACAAAGGACATTGTGATGTCACTATTAAGTACTGTGACATCACAATAGAACATTATGTTGACACAAAGGACACTGTGATGTCACTATTAAGCACTGTGACATCAGAAGAGAGAATTATAGATGCACCAAGGAAACTGTCCTGTCACTATTCAGCACTGTGACATCATCTTAAGACATTATAGAGGCACAAAGGACACTGTGATGTCACTATTTAGCACTGTGACATCAGAATAGCATATTATATACACACAAAGGACACTGTGATGTCACTATTAAGCACTGTGACATCAGAAAAGAGCATTATAGAGACACAAAGGTTATTGTGATATCACTATTTAGCACTGTTACATCAGAACAATGCATTATAGAGGCACAGAGGACATTGTGATGTCAGTAAGTAGCACCGAGATATAAGAATTGAGCATGCAGTAGCACAAAGGACACTGTGATGTCACTATTCATCACAGTGTCTCCAGAATAGAGCATTATGTTGACTCAAAAGACTCAAAGATGTCAATATTCAGCACTGTGACAAAAGAACAGAGTATTATATTGTATTATATTGACACAGAGATCACTGTGATATCACGAATCAGCACTGTGGTATCAGAATAGAGCATTATGCTGACACAAAGGACATTGTGATGTCACTATTTGGCAATGTGACATCACAATAGTGCATTATATATGCACAAAGGACACTGTGATGTCACTATTAAGCACTGTGAAATCAGAATAGAGAATTATAGATGCACAAAGGACACTATCTGTCACTATTTAGCACTGTGACATCATCTTAAGACATTATAGAGGCACAGAGGAAATTGTGATGTCACTATTTAGTACTGTGACATCAGAACCATGAATTACAGATGCACAGAGGACATTGTGATGTCCCTTTGCCGCACTGTGACATCAGAACAGTGCACTACAGAGGCACAGAGGATATTGTGATGTCAATATTCAGAACTGTGACATCAGAACCATGAATTATAGATGCACAGAGACTTTGTGGTATCACAATTTAGCACGGTGACATCGGAATTGAGCACTACAGATGCACAAAGGCCACTGTGATGTAACAATACAGTACATTGTCACCTGAATAGAGGATTATGTTGACTCAAAAGACTATTTGATGTCACGAAATAACACTGTGACAAAAGAACAGAGTATTATGTTGACACAAAGGACACTGTGATGTCACTATTAAGCACTGTGAAATCAGAATAGAAAATTATAGATGCACAAAGGACACTGTCCTGTCACTATTCAGCACTGCGACATCATCTTAAGACATTATAGAGGCACAAAGGACACCGTGATGTCACTATTAAGCACTGTGATGTCAGAATAGAAAATTATAGATGCACAAAGGACACTGTCCTGTCACTATTCAGCACTGCGACATCATCTTAAGACATTATAGAGGCACAAAGGACATTGTGATGACACCATTTAGCCCTGTAACATCAGAATAGTGCATTATATATGCACAATGGAGACTGTGATGTCACCATTTTGCATTGGGACATCATAATAGTTCATTATATATGCACAAAACACTGTGATTTCACTATATAGCACTGCAAAATCAGAATAGAACATTATGTTGACACAAAGAACATTGTGATGTCACTATTAAGCACTGTGACATCAGAATACAGAATTATAGATGAACAAAGGACACTGTCCTGTCATTATTCAGCACTGTGACATTATCTGAAGACATTATAGAGGCACAAAGGACATTGTGATGTCACCATTTAGCACTGTTACATCATAAAAGAGCATTAAAGAGACACAAAGGATATTGTGATATCACCATTTAGCAAGGTGACACCAGAACAATGCATTATAGAGGCATAGAGGACATTGTGATGTCACTAATAAGCAATGTGACATAAGAATTGAGCATAGAGAAGCAGAAAGGACACTCTGATGTCACTATTCAACACAGTGTCACCAGAATAGAGCATTATGTTGACTCAAAAGACTCTGTGATGTCAGTATTCAACACTGTGATGTCAAATAGTGCATTATGTTGACACAAAGGACAGTGTGATGTCACTAGTTAGCACTGTGACATCAGAATAGTGCATTATATATGCACAAAGGACACTGTGATGTCACTATTAAGCACTGTGACAACAGAAAAGAGCATTATAGAGACACAAATGATATTGTGATAGCACTATTTAGCACTGTTACATCAGAACAATGCATTATAGAGGCACAGAGGACGTTGTGATGTCACTAATTAGCACCATGAAAAAGAATTGAGCATACAGAAGCACAAAGGACACTCTGAAGTCACTATTCAGCACAGTGTCACCAGAATAGAGCAATATGTTGACTCAAAAGACTCTGTGATGTCTCTATGTAACACTGTGACAAAAGAACAGACTATTATATTGACACAGAGAACACTGTGATGTCACTACTTAGCACTATGACATCAGAATAGAGCATTATGTTGACACAAAGGACACTTTGATGTCACTATTTAGCACTGTGACATCAGAATAGTGCATTATATATGCACAAAGGGGACCGTGATGTCACTATTAAGCACTGTGACATCAGAATAGAGAATTATAGATGCACAAAAGACACTGTCCTGTCACTATTCAGCACTGTGACATCATCTTAAGACATTATATAGGAACAAAGGGTATTGTGATATCACCATTTAGCACTGTGACATCAGAATAATGCATTATACACGCAAAAAGTACACTGTAATGTCACTATTAAGCACTGTGACATCAGAAAAGAGCCTTATAGAGTCACAAAGGATATTGTGATATCACGATTTAGCACTGTTACATCAGAAAAATGCATTATTACAGAGACACAGAGAACATTGTGATGTCATTAATTAGTGCTGTCACTTAAGAATTGAGCATACAGAAGCACAAAGGACACTCTGATGTCACTAATCAGAACAATGTCTCCAAAAGAGCATTATGTTGACTCAAAAGACTCTGTAACGTTACTACTCAGCATTGTGACAAAAGTGCAGAGTATTATATTATATTATATTATATTAAATTATATTATATTGACACAGAGATCACTGTGATGTCAGGAATCAGCACTGTGATGTCTGAATAGAGCATTATGTTAACACAAGGGACACAGTGATGTCACTATTTAGCACTGTGACATCAGAATAGAGCATCATGTTGACACAAAGGACAATGTGATGTCACTATTCATCACTGTGACATCACAATACAGCATCATCTTAAGACAATATAGAGGCACAAAGGACTTTGTGATGTCACCAGGTAGCACTATGACATCAGAAAAAAGTATTATAGAGACACAAAGGATAGTGTGAAATCACTATTTAGCACTGTTACACCAGAACTATTCATTACAGAGGCACAGGGGATATTGTGATGTCACTAATAAGCAATGTGACACAAGTATTGAGCATAGAGAAGCACAAAGGACACTCTGATGTCACTAATCAACACACTGCCACCAGAATAGAGCATTATGTTGACTCAAAAGACTCTGTGATGTCACTATTCAGCAGTGTGATGTCAGAATAGAGCATTATGTTGACACAAAGGACACTGTGATGTCACTATTAAGCACTGTGACACCAGAATAAAGCATTATGTTGACACAAAGGACACTGTGATATCACTATTAAGCACTGCGACACCAGAATAGAGCACTATGTTGACAAAGAAACACTGTGATGTCATTATTCAGAACTGTGACATCACAATAGAGCATTATGTTGACATAAATGACACTGTGATGTCACTATTAAGCACTGTGACATCAGAATAGAGCATTATGTTGACACAAAGGACACTGTGATATCACTATTAAGCACTGTGACATCAGAAGATAGAAATATAGATGCACCTAGGAAACTGTCCTGTCACTATTCAGCACTTTGACATCATCTTAAGACATTAGAGAGGCACAAAGGACACAGTGATGTCACTATTCAGTACTGCAACCTCATCATAAGGCATTATAGAGACTCAAAGGACATTGTGATGTCAACATTCCGCCTTGTGACATCAGAACTGTGCATTACATAGGCACCGGCGATATTGTGATGTCACTTTTCCGTACTGTGACATCAGAACCATGAATTATAGATGCACAGAGGACATAGTGGTGTCACTATTTAGCACCGTGATGTCAGAATTGAGCATTATAGAAGCACAAAGGAGAATGTGATGTCAATATTCAGCACAGTGTCACCAGAATAGAGCATTATGTTGACACAAAGGGCATTGATATGTCACATTTAAACACTGTGACATCAGAACAGTGAATCATAGATGCACAAAGGACACTGTCCTGTCACTATTCATCACTATGACATCATCTTAAGACAATACAGAGGCACAAAGGACATTGTGATGTCACCATTTAGCCCTGTGACATCAGAATAGTGCATTATATATGCACAAAGGAGACCGTGATGTCACCATTTAGCACTGTGACATCACAATAGTTCATTTTATATGCACAAAGGACACTGTAATATCACTGTTTAGTATTGTGACATCAGAATAGAACATTATGTTGACACAAAGGACATTGTGATGTCACTATTAAGCACTGTGACATCAAATAGAACATTATGTTGACACAAGGATATGGTGATGTCACTATTAAGCACTGTGAAATCAGAATAGAGCATTATGTTGACACAAACGACACTGTGATGTCACTATTAATCACTGTGACATCAGAATAGAGCATTATGTTGACACAAAGGACACTGTGATGTTTCTATTAAGCACTGTGACATCAGAAGTCAGAATTATAGATGCACCTAGGAAACTGTCCTGTCACAATTTAGCACTGTGACATCATCTTAAGACATTATAGAGGCACAAAGGACACTGTGATGTCACTATTCAATACTGCAACATCATCATAAGGCAGTATAGAGACTCAAAGGACATTGTGATGTCACTATTCCGCCTGTAACATCAGAACAGTGCCTTACATAGGCACCGGCGATATTGTGATGTCACTATTCTGTAGTGTTACATCAGAACCATGAATTATAGATGCACAGAGGACATAGTGGTATCACTATTTAGCACTGTGATGTCAGAATTGAGCATTATAGAAGCACAAAGGAGACTGTGATGTCAATATTCAGCACAGTGTCACCAGAATAGAGCATTATGTTGACACAAAGGGCAGTGAGATGTCAATATTAAGCACTGTGAAATCATGAGAGTGAATCATAGATGCACAAAGGACACTGTCCTGTCACTATTCAGCACTATGATATCATCTTAAGACATTACAGAGGCACAAAGGACATTGTGATGTCACCATTTAGCCCTGTACTTCAGAACAGTGCATTATATATGCACAAAGGAGACTGTGATGTCACCATTTAGCACTGTGACATCACAATAGTTCATTATATATGGTATCACTATTTAGCACTGTGACATCAGAATAGAACATTATGTTGACACAAAGGACATTGTGAAGTCACTATTAAGCACTGTGACTTCATAATAGAACATTACGTTGACACAAGGACATGGTGATGTCAGGATTAAACACTGTGACATCAGAATAAAGCATTATGCTGACAAAAGGACATTGTGATGAAACTATTCAGCACTGTGATGTCAGAATAGAGCATTATGTTGACACAAAGGAGAGTGTGATGTCACTATTCAGCACTGTGATGTCAGAATAGAGCATTATGTTGACACAAAGGACAGTGTGATGTCACTATTCAGCAGTGTGACAAAAGAATAGTGCATTATGTTGACACAAAGGACATTGTGATGTCACTATTAAGCACTGTGACATCAGAATAGAGAATTATAGATGAACAAAGGACACTGACCTGTCTCTATTCAGCACTGTGATATTATCTGAAGACATTATAGAGGCACAACGGACATTGATTTCACCATTTAGCACTGTGACATCATAAAAGAGCATTAAAGAGACACAAAGGATATTGTGATATCACCATTTAGCAAGGTGACACCAGAACAATGCATTATAGAGGCATAGAGGACATTGTGATGTCACTAATAAGCAATGTGACATAAGAATTGAGAATAGAGAAACAGAAAGGACACTCTGATGTCACTATTCAACACAGTGTCACTAGATTAGAGCATTAGGTTGACTCAAAAGACTCTGTGATGTCAGTATTCAGCACTGTGATGTCAAATAGTGCATTATGTTGACACAAAGGACACTGTGATGTCACTGTTTAGCACTGTGACATGAGAATAGAGCAATGTGTTGACACAAAGGACATTGTGATGTCACTATTAAGCACTGTGACATCAGAATAGAGAATTATAGATGCACAAAGGACACTGTGATATCATTATTCAGCACTATGACATCATTTTAAGACATTATAGAGGCATAAAGGACATTGTGATGTCATCATTTAGCACTCTGAATTCGGAATCGTGCATTATATATGCAAAAGAATACTGTGATATCACTATGTAGCACTGTGACATCAGAATAGAACATTATGTTGACACAAAGGACATTGTGATGTCACTATTAAGCACTGTGACATCAGAATAGAACAGTATGTTGACAAAAATGAAATTGTGATGTCACTATACAGCATTGTGACATCAAAATGGAGCATTATGTTGACAAAAAGGACACTGTGATGTCAGAACCATGAATTATAGATGCACAGAGGACATTGTGTTGTCACTATTTAGCACTGTGATGTCAGAATTGAGCATTACAGAAGCACAAAGGACACTGTGATGTCACTATTCAGCACAGTGTCGCCAGAATAGACTATTATGTTGACTCAAAAGACTCTGTGATGTCACTATTTAACACTGTGAAAAAAAAGAGTATTATATTGACACAGAGAACACTGTGATGTCACGAATCAGCACTGTGAGGTCAGAATAGAGCATTATGTTCACACAAAGGACACTGTGATGTCACTATTTAGCACTGTGACATCAGAATAGAGAATCATAAATGCATAAGGGACACTGTCCTGTCACTATTCAGTACTGTGACATCATCTTTAGACAATATAGAGGAACAAAGGACTTTGTGATGTCACCAATTAGCACTGTGACATCAGAAAAAAGTATTATAGAGACACAAAGGATATTGTGAAATCACTATTTAGGACTGTTACACCAGAACAATTCATTACAGAGGCACAGGGGATATTGTGAGGTCAGTAATAAGCAATGTGACTTAAGAATTGAGCATAGAGAAGCATAAAGGGCACTCTCATGTCACTATTCAACAAAGTGTCACCAGAATTAAGCATTATGTTGACTCAAAAGACTCTGTGGTGTCACTATTCAGCAGTGTGATGTCAAAATAGTGCATTATGTTGACACAAAGGACACTATGATGTCACTATTAAGCACTGTGACATCAGAATAGAGCATTATGTTGACACAAAGGACACTGTGATGTCACTATACAGCACTGTGACATCACAATAGAGCATTTTGTTGACACAAAGGACACTGTGATGTCACTATTAAGCACTGTGACATCAGAAGGGAGAATTATAGATGCACCAAGGAAACTGTCCTGTCACTATTCAGCACTGTGACATCATCTTAAGACATTATAGAGGCACAAAGGACACTGTGATGTCACTATTCAACGCTGCAACATCATCATAAGGCATTATAGAGACTCAAAGGACATTGTGATGTCACTATTCCGCCTCGTGACATCAGACAGTGCATTACAGAGGCACAGGGGATATTGTGAGGTCAGTAATAAGCAATGTGACTTAAGAATTGAGCATAGAGAAGCATAAAGGGCACTCTCATGTCACTATTCAACAAAGTGTCACCAGAATTAAGCATTATGTTGACTCAAAAGACTCTGTGGTGTCACTATTCAGCAGTGTGATGTCAAAATAGTGCATTATGTTGACACAAAGGACACTATGATGTCACTATTAAGCACTGTGACATCAGAATAGAGCATTATGTTGACACAAAGGACACTGTGATGTCACTATACAGCACTGTGACATCACAATAGAGCATTTTGTTGACACAAAGGACACTGTGATGTCACTATTAAGCACTGTGACATCAGAAGGGAGAATTATAGATGCACCAAGGAAACTGTCCTGTCACTATTCAGCACTGTGACATCATCTTAAGACATTATAGAGGCACAAAGGACACTGTGATGTCACTATTCAACGCTGCAACATCATCATAAGGCATTATAGAGACTCAAAGGACATTGTGATGTCACTATTCCGCCTCGTGACATCAGACAGTGCATTACATAGGCACCGTCGATATTGTGATGTCACTATTCTGTACTGTGACATCAGAACCATGAATTACAGATTCACAGAGGATGTTGTGGTGTCACTATATAGCACCGTGATGTCAGAATTGAGCATTATAGAAGCACAATGGAGACTGTGATGTCAATATTCAGCACAGTGTCACCAGAATACAGCGTTATGTTGACACAAAGGACATTGAGATGTCATATTTAAGCACTGTCACGTCAGAATAGTGAATCATAGAAGCACAAAGGACAGTGTCCTTTCACTATTAAGCACTATGACATCATCTTAAGACATTACAGAGGCACAAAGGACATTGTGATGTCACCATTTAGCCCTGTGACATCAGAATAGTGCATTATATATGCACAAAGGAGACTGTGATGTCACGATTTAGCCCTGTGACATCACAATAGTTCATTATATATGCACAAAGGACACTGTAATATCACTATTTAGCACTGTGACATCAGAATAGAACATTATGTGGACACAAAGGACACTGTGATGTCACTATTCAGCACTGTGACGTCAGAATAGAGCATTATGTTGACACAAAGGAGAGTGTGATGTCACTATTCAGCACTGTGACATCAGAATAGAGCTTTATGTTGCCACAAAGGAGAGTTTGATGTCACTATTCAGCACTGTGACAAAAGAATAGAGCACTATGTTGACACAAAGGACATTGTGATGCCACTATTCAGCACTGTGACGTAAGAATAGAGAATTATAGATGAACAAAGGACACTGTCCTGTCACTATTCAGCACTGTGACATGATCTGAAGACATTATAGAGGCAAAAGGACATTGTGATTTCACCATTTAGCCCTGTGACATCAGAATAGTACATTATATATGCACAAAGGAGACCATGATGTCACGATTTAACACTGTGACATCACAATAGATCATCATATATATATGCACAAAGGACAATGTGGTATCACTATTTAGCACTGTGACATCAGAATATAACATTATGCTGACACAAAGGACATTGTGATGTCACTATACAGCATTGTGACATCAGAATAGAGCATTATGTTGACAGAAAGGACACTGTGATGTCACTATTAAGCACTGTGACATCACAATAGAGCATTATGTTGACACAAAGGACATTGAGATGTCATATTTAAGACTGTGATGTCAGAATCGTGAAACATAGATGCACAATGGACACTGTTCTGTCACTATTCAGCACTGTGACATCATCTTATGACATTATAGAGGCACAAAGGACATTGTGATGTCACCATTTAGCCCTGTGACATCAGAATAGTGCATTATATATGCACAAAGTAGACTGTGATGTCATGATTTAGCACCTTGACATCACAATAGTTCATTATACATGCACAAAGGACACTGTGATATCACTATTCAGCACTGTGACATCAGAATATAACATTATGCTGACACAAAGGACATGTGATGTCACTATTAAGTACTGTGACATCAGAATAGAACATTGTGTTGACACAAATGACATTGTGATGTCACTATACAGCACTGTGACATCAAAATAGAGCATTATGTTGAAACAAAGGACACTGTGATGTCACTATGAAGCACTGTGACATCAGAATAGAGCATTATGTTGACACAAAGGACACTGGGATGTCACTATTAAGCACTGTGTCATCAGAAGACAGCATTATGTTGACACAAAGAACACTGTGATGTCACTATTCAGCACAGTGATGTCAGAATAGAGCATTATGTTGACAAAAAGGACACTGTGATGTCACAATTCAGCACTGGGGTGTCAAAATAGAGCATTATGTTGACACAAAGGACACTGTGATGTCACTATTAAGCACTGTGATGTCAGAATAGAGCATTATGTTGACACAAAGAACAGTGTGATGTCACTATTCAGCACTGTGACAAAAGAATAGAGCATTATGTTGACACAAAGGACAGTGTGATGTCACTTTTTAGCACTGTGACAAAAGAATAGTGCATTATGTTGACACAAAGGACATTGTGATGTCACTATTAAGCACTGTGACATCAGAATAGAGAATTATAGATGAACAAAGGACACTGACCTGTCTCTATTCAGCACTGTGATATTATCTGAAGACATTATAGAGGCACAAAGGACATTGATTTCACCATTTAACACTGGGACATCATAAAAGAGCATTAAAGAGACACAAAGGATATTGTGATATCACCATTTAGCAAGGTGACACCAGAACAATGCATTATAGAGGCATAGAGGACATTGTGATGTCACTAATAAGCAATTTGACATAAGAATTGTGAATAGAGAAGCAGAAAGGACACTCTGATGTCACTATTCAACACAGTGTCACTAGATTAGAGCATTATGTTGACTCAATAGACTCTGTGATGTCAGTATTCAGCACTGTGGTGTCAGAATAGAGCATTATGTTGACACAAAGGACACTGTGATGTTACTATTAAGCACTGTGAGATCAGAAGACAGCATTATGTTGACACAAAGGACACTATGATGTCACTATTAAGCACTGTGACTTCATAATAGAACATTACGTTGACACAAGGACATGGTGATGTCAGGATTAAACACTGTGACATCAGAATAAAGCATTATGCTGACAAAAGGACATTGTGATGAAACTATTCAGCACTGTGATGTCAGAATAGAGCATTATGTTGACACAAAGGAGAGTGTGATGTCACTATTCAGCACTGTGATGTCAGAATAGAGCATTATGTTGACACAAAGGACAGTGTGATGTCACTATTCAGCAGTGTGACAAAAGAATAGTGCATTATGTTGACACAAAGGACATTGTGATGTCACTATTAAGCACTGTGACATCAGAATAGAGAATTATAGATGAACAAAGGACACTGACCTGTCTCTATTCAGCACTGTGATATTATCTGAAGACATTATAGAGGCACAACGGACATTGATTTCACCATTTAGCACTGTGACATCATAAAAGAGCATTAAAGAGACACAAAGGATATTGTGATATCACCATTTAGCAAGGTGACACCAGAACAATGCATTATAGAGGCATAGAGGACATTGTGATGTCACTAATAAGCAATGTGACATAAGAATTGAGAATAGAGAAACAGAAAGGACACTCTGATGTCACTATTCAACACAGTGTCACTAGATTAGAGCATTAGGTTGACTCAAAAGACTCTGTGATGTCAGTATTCAGCACTGTGATGTCAAATAGTGCATTATGTTGACACAAAGGACACTGTGATGTCACTGTTTAGCACTGTGACATGAGAATAGAGCAATGTGTTGACACAAAGGACATTGTGATGTCACTATTCAGCACTGTGACATCAGAATAGAGAATTATAGATGCACAAAGGACACTGTGATATCATTATTCAGCACTATGACATCATTTTAAGACATTATAGAGGCATAAAGGACATTGTGATGTCATCATTTAGCACTCTGAATTCGGAATCGTGCATTATATATGCAAAAGAATACTGTGATATCACTATGTAGCACTGTGACATCAGAATAGAACATTATGTTGACACAAAGGACATTGTGATGTCACTATTAAGCACTGTGACATCAGAATAGAACAGTATGTTGACAAAAATGAAATTGTGATGTCACTATACAGCATTGTGACATCAAAATGGAGCATTATGTTGACAAAAAGGACACTGTGATGTCAGAACCATGAATTATAGATGCACAGAGGACATTGTGTTGTCACTATTTAGCACTGTGATGTCAGAATTGAGCATTACAGAAGCACAAAGGACACTGTGATGTCACTATTCAGCACAGTGTCGCCAGAATAGACTATTATGTTGACTCAAAAGACTCTGTGATGTCACTATTTAACACTGTGAAAAAAAAGAGTATTATATTGACACAGAGAACACTGTGATGTCACGAATCAGCACTGTGAGGTCAGAATAGAGCATTATGTTCACACAAAGGACACTGTGATGTCACTATTTAGCACTGTGACATCAGAATAGAGAATCATAAATGCATAAGGGACACTGTCCTGTCACTATTCAGTACTGTGACATCATCTTTAGACAATATAGAGGAACAAAGGACTTTGTGATGTCACCAATTAGCACTGTGACATCAGAAAAAAGTATTATAGAGACACAAAGGATATTGTGAAATCACTATTTAGGACTGTTACACCAGAACAATTCATTACAGAGGCACAGGGGATATTGTGAGGTCAGTAATAAGCAATGTGACTTAAGAATTGAGCATAGAGAAGCATAAAGGGCACTCTCATGTCACTATTCAACAAAGTGTCACCAGAATTAAGCATTATGTTGACTCAAAAGACTCTGTGGTGTCACTATTCAGCAGTGTGATGTCAAAATAGTGCATTATGTTGACACAAAGGACACTATGATGTCACTATTAAGCACTGTGACATCAGAATAGAGCATTATGTTGACACAAAGGACACTGTGATGTCACTATACAGCACTGTGACATCACAATAGAGCATTTTGTTGACACAAAGGACACTGTGATGTCACTATTAAGCACTGTGACATCAGAAGGGAGAATTATAGATGCACCAAGGAAACTGTCCTGTCACTATTCAGCACTGTGACATCATCTTAAGACATTATAGAGGCACAAAGGACACTGTGATGTCACTATTCAACGCTGCAACATCATCATAAGGCATTATAGAGACTCAAAGGACATTGTGATGTCACTATTCCGCCTCGTGACATCAGACAGTGCATTACAGAGGCACAGGGGATATTGTGAGGTCAGTAATAAGCAATGTGACTTAAGAATTGAGCATAGAGAAGCATAAAGGGCACTCTCATGTCACTATTCAACAAAGTGTCACCAGAATTAAGCATTATGTTGACTCAAAAGACTCTGTGGTGTCACTATTCAGCAGTGTGATGTCAAAATAGTGCATTATGTTGACACAAAGGACACTATGATGTCACTATTAAGCACTGTGACATCAGAATAGAGCATTATGTTGACACAAAGGACACTGTGATGTCACTATACAGCACTGTGACATCACAATAGAGCATTTTGTTGACACAAAGGACACTGTGATGTCACTATTAAGCACTGTGACATCAGAAGGGAGAATTATAGATGCACCAAGGAAACTGTCCTGTCACTATTCAGCACTGTGACATCATCTTAAGACATTATAGAGGCACAAAGGACACTGTGATGTCACTATTCAACGCTGCAACATCATCATAAGGCATTATAGAGACTCAAAGGACATTGTGATGTCACTATTCCGCCTCGTGACATCAGACAGTGCATTACATAGGCACCGTCGATATTGTGATGTCACTATTCTGTACTGTGACATCAGAACCATGAATTACAGATTCACAGAGGATGTTGTGGTGTCACTATATAGCACCGTGATGTCAGAATTGAGCATTATAGAAGCACAATGGAGACTGTGATGTCAATATTCAGCACAGTGTCACCAGAATACAGCGTTATGTTGACACAAAGGACATTGAGATGTCATATTTAAGCACTGTCACGTCAGAATAGTGAATCATAGAAGCACAAAGGACAGTGTCCTTTCACTATTAAGCACTATGACATCATCTTAAGACATTACAGAGGCACAAAGGACATTGTGATGTCACCATTTAGCCCTGTGACATCAGAATAGTGCATTATATATGCACAAAGGAGACTGTGATGTCACGATTTAGCCCTGTGACATCACAATAGTTCATTATATATGCACAAAGGACACTGTAATATCACTATTTAGCACTGTGACATCAGAATAGAACATTATGTGGACACAAAGGACACTGTGATGTCACTATTCAGCACTGTGACGTCAGAATAGAGCATTATGTTGACACAAAGGAGAGTGTGATGTCACTATTCAGCACTGTGACATCAGAATAGAGCTTTATGTTGCCACAAAGGAGAGTTTGATGTCACTATTCAGCACTGTGACAAAAGAATAGAGCACTATGTTGACACAAAGGACATTGTGATGCCACTATTCAGCACTGTGACGTAAGAATAGAGAATTATAGATGAACAAAGGACACTGTCCTGTCACTATTCAGCACTGTGACATGATCTGAAGACATTATAGAGGCAAAAGGACATTGTGATTTCACCATTTAGCCCTGTGACATCAGAATAGTACATTATATATGCACAAAGGAGACCATGATGTCACGATTTAACACTGTGACATCACAATAGATCATCATATATATATGCACAAAGGACAATGTGGTATCACTATTTAGCACTGTGACATCAGAATATAACATTATGCTGACACAAAGGACATTGTGATGTCACTATACAGCATTGTGACATCAGAATAGAGCATTATGTTGACAGAAAGGACACTGTGATGTCACTATTAAGCACTGTGACATCACAATAGAGCATTATGTTGACACAAAGGACATTGAGATGTCATATTTAAGACTGTGATGTCAGAATCGTGAAACATAGATGCACAATGGACACTGTTCTGTCACTATTCAGCACTGTGACATCATCTTATGACATTATAGAGGCACAAAGGACATTGTGATGTCACCATTTAGCCCTGTGACATCAGAATAGTGCATTATATATGCACAAAGTAGACTGTGATGTCATGATTTAGCACCTTGACATCACAATAGTTCATTATACATGCACAAAGGACACTGTGATATCACTATTCAGCACTGTGACATCAGAATATAACATTATGCTGACACAAAGGACATGTGATGTCACTATTAAGTACTGTGACATCAGAATAGAACATTGTGTTGACACAAATGACATTGTGATGTCACTATACAGCACTGTGACATCAAAATAGAGCATTATGTTGAAACAAAGGACACTGTGATGTCACTATGAAGCACTGTGACATCAGAATAGAGCATTATGTTGACACAAAGGACACTGGGATGTCACTATTAAGCACTGTGTCATCAGAAGACAGCATTATGTTGACACAAAGAACACTGTGATGTCACTATTCAGCACAGTGATGTCAGAATAGAGCATTATGTTGACAAAAAGGACACTGTGATGTCACAATTCAGCACTGGGGTGTCAAAATAGAGCATTATGTTGACACAAAGGACACTGTGATGTCACTATTAAGCACTGTGATGTCAGAATAGAGCATTATGTTGACACAAAGAACAGTGTGATGTCACTATTCAGCACTGTGACAAAAGAATAGAGCATTATGTTGACACAAAGGACAGTGTGATGTCACTTTTTAGCACTGTGACAAAAGAATAGTGCATTATGTTGACACAAAGGACATTGTGATGTCACTATTAAGCACTGTGACATCAGAATAGAGAATTATAGATGAACAAAGGACACTGACCTGTCTCTATTCAGCACTGTGATATTATCTGAAGACATTATAGAGGCACAAAGGACATTGATTTCACCATTTAACACTGGGACATCATAAAAGAGCATTAAAGAGACACAAAGGATATTGTGATATCACCATTTAGCAAGGTGACACCAGAACAATGCATTATAGAGGCATAGAGGACATTGTGATGTCACTAATAAGCAATTTGACATAAGAATTGTGAATAGAGAAGCAGAAAGGACACTCTGATGTCACTATTCAACACAGTGTCACTAGATTAGAGCATTATGTTGACTCAATAGACTCTGTGATGTCAGTATTCAGCACTGTGGTGTCAGAATAGAGCATTATGTTGACACAAAGGACACTGTGATGTTACTATTAAGCACTGTGAGATCAGAAGACAGCATTATGTTGACACAAAGGACACTATGATGTCACTATTAAGCACTGTGACATCAGAATAGAGCATTATGTTGACACAAAGGACACTGTGATGTCAATATTAAGCACTGTGACATAACAATAGAGCATTTTGTTGACACAAAGTACACTGTGATGTCACAATTAAGCACTGTGACATCAGAAGAGAGAATTATAGATGCACCAAGGAAACTGTCCTGTCACTATTCAGCACTGTGCCATCATCTTAAGACATTATAGAGGCACAAAGGACACTGTGATGTCACTATTCAACGCTGCAACATGATAAGGCATTATAGAGACTGAAAGGACATTGCGATGTCACTATTCCGGCTCGTGACATCAGAACAGTGCATTACATAGGCACCGGCGATATTGTGATGTCACTATTCTTTACTGTGACATCAGAACCATGAATTACAGATTCACAGAGGATATTGTGGTGTCACTATATAGCACCGTGATGTCAGAATTGAGCATTATAGAAGCACAATGGAGACTGTGATGTCAATATTCAGCACAGTGTCCCCAGAATACAGCGTTATGTTGACACAAAGGACATTGAGATGTCATATTTAAGCACTGTGACGTCAGAATAGTGAATCATAGAAGCACAAAGGACAGTGTCCTTTCACTATTAAGCACTATGACATCATCTTAAGACATTACAGAGGCACAAAGGACATTGTGATGTCACCATTTAGCCCTGTGACATCAGAATAGTGCATTATATATGCACAAAGGAGACTGTGATGTCACGATTTAGCCTTGTGACATCACAATAGTTCATTATATATGCACAAAGGACACTGTGATATCACTATTTAGCACTGTGACATCAGAATAGAACATTATGTTGACACAAAGGACACTGTGATATCACTATTCAGCACTGTGATGTCAGAATAGAGCATTATGTTGACACAAAGGAGAGTTTGATGTCACTATTCAGCACTGTGACAAAAGAATAGAGCACTATGTTGACACAAAGGACATTTTGATGCCACTATTCAGCACTGTGACATCAGAATAGAGAATTATAGATGAACAAAGGACACTGTCCTGTCACTATTCAGCACTGTGACATTATCTGAAGACATTATAGAGGCAAAAGGAGATTGTGATTTCAGCTTTTAGCCCTGTGACATCAGAATAGTGCATTATATATGCACAAAGTAGACCGTGATGTCACGATTTAACACTGTGAAATCACAATAGATCATCATATATATGCACAAAAGACAATGTGATATCACTATTTAGCACTGTGACATCATAATATAACATTATGCTGACACAAAGGACATTGTGATGTCACTATACAGCATTGTGACATCAGAATAGAGCATTATGTTGACAGAAAGGACACTGTGATGTCACTATTAAGCACTGTGACATCACAATAGAGCATTATGTTGACACAAAGGACATTGAGATGTCATACTTAAGACTGTCATGTCAGAATCGTGAAACATAGATGCACAATGGACACTGATCTGTCACTATTCAGCACTGTGACATCATCTTAAGACATTATAGAGGCAAAAAGGACATTGTGATGTCACCATTTAGCCCTGTGACATCAGAATAGTGCATTATATATGCACAAAGTAGACTGTGATGTCACGATTTAGCACTGTGACATCACAATAGTTCATTATACATGCACAAAGGACACTGTGATATCACTATTCACCACTGTGATGTCAGAATAGAGCATTATGTTGACACAAAGTACAGTGTGATGTCACTATTAAGCACTGTGACATCAGAAGAAAGCATTATGTTGACACAAATGAAACTGTGATGTCACTATTAAGCACAGTTACAACAGAAGACAGCATTATGTTGACTAAAGAACACTGTGATGTCACTATTCAGCACTGTGATGTCAGAATAGAGCATTATGTTGACACAAAGGACACTGTGATGTCACTATTCAGCACTGTGACACCAGAAGAGAGCATTATGTTGACACAAAGGACACTGTGATGTCACTATTCAGCACTGTGACACCAGAAGAGAGCATTATGTTGACACAAAGGACACTGTGATGTTACTATTAAGCACTGTGAGATCAGAAGCCATCATTATGTTGACAAAAAGGACACTGGGATGTCACTATTCAGCACTGTGATGTCAGAATAGAGCATTATGTTGACACAAAGCACAGTGTGATGTCAACATTTAGCACTGTGACATCAGAATAGTGCATTATGTTGACACAAAGACATTGTGATGTCACTATTTAGCACTGTGACATCAGAATAGAACATTCTGTTGATACAAAGGACACTGTTATATCACAATTAAGCACTGTGATATCAGAATAGAGCATTATGTAGACAAAAAGACACTGTGATGTCAGTATTCTGCACTGTGATGTTAGAATAGAGCAATAAGTTGACACAAAGGACAGTGTGATGTCACTATTTAGCACTGTGATGTCAGAATAGAGCATTATGTTGACACAAAGGACAGTGTGATGTCACTTTTTAGCACTGTGACAAAAAAATAGAGCATTATGTTGACACAAAGGACACTGTGATATCACAATTAAGCACTGAGATATCAGAATAGAGCATGATGTAGACAAAAACACACTGTGATGTCAGTATTCTGCACTGTGATGTTAGAATAGAGCAATAAGTTGACACAAAGGACAGTGTGATGTCACTATTTAGCACTGTGACAACAGAATAGTGCATTATGTTGACAAAAAGAACACTGTGATGTCACTATTCAGCACTGTGATGTCAGAATAGAGCATTATGTTGACACAAAGTACAGTGTGATGTCACCATTTAGCACTGTGACATCAGATCCGTGCATTATGTTGACACAAAGGACATTGTGATGTCACTATTTAGCACTGTGACAAAAGAATAGAGCATTATGTTGACACAAAGGACACTGTGATATCACAATTAAGCACTGTGACATCAGAATAGAGCATTATGTAGACAAAAGGACACTGTGATGTCACTATTCAGCACTGTGATGTTAGAATAGAGCAATAAGTTGACACAAAGGACAGTGTGATGTCACTATTTAGCACTGTGACAACAGAGATAGAGAATTATAGATGAACAAAGGACACTGTCCTGTCACTATTCAGCACTGTGACATTATCTGAAGAAATTATAGAGGCACAATGGACATTGTGATGTCACCAATTAGCACTGTGACATCATAAAAGAACATCAAGGAAACACAAAAATATTGTGACGTCACCATTTAGCAAGGTGACACCAGAACAATGCATTTTAGAGGCATAGAGGACATTGTGATGTCACTAATAAGCAATGTGACATAAGAATTGAGCATAGAGAAGCAGAAAGGACACTCTGATGTCACTATTCAACACAGTGTCACCAGAATAGAGCATTATGTTGACTCAAAAGACTCTGTGATGTCAGTATTCTGCACTGTGATGTCAAATGGTGCATTATGTTGACACAAAGGACACTGTGATGTTACTATTTAGCACTGTGACATCAGAATAGAGCAATATGTTAACAAAAAGGACAATGTGATGTCACTATTTAGCACTGTGACATCAGAATAGAGAATTATAGATGCACAAAAGACACAATCCTGTCACTATTCAGCACTATGACATCATCTTAAGACATTATAGAGGCATAAAGGACATTGTGATGTCATCATTTAGCACTCGGATTTCGGAATCGTGCATTATATATGCACAAAGAATACTGTGATATCACTATTTAGCACTGTGACTTCAGAATATAGCATTATGTTGACACAAAGGACACTGTGATGTCACTATTAAGCACTGTGACATCAGAAGAGAGAATTATAGATGCACCAAGGAAACTGTCCTGTCACTATTCAGCACTGTCACATCATCTTAAGTCATAATAGAGGCACAAAGGACACTGTGATGTCACTATTCAACACTGCAACATCACCATAAGGCATTATAGACACTCAAAGGACATTGTGATGTCACTATCCCGCCTTGTGACTTCAGAACAGTGCATTACATAGGCACCGGCGATATTGTGATGTCACTATTCTGTACTGTGACATCAGAACCATGCATTATAGATTCACAGAGGATATTGTGGTGTCACTATATAGCACCGTGATGTCAGAATTGAGCATTATAGAAGCACAATGGAGACTGTGATGTCAATATTCAGCACAGTGTCAACAGAATATAGCATTATGTTGATACAAAGGACATTGAGATGTCACATTTAAGCACTGTGACGTCAGAATCGTGAATCATAGATGCACAAAGGACGCTATGCTGTCACTATTCAGCACTGTGACATCACACATACATGACTGTGACATCGCACTGTATAGAGCATTATGTTGACACAACAAGCACTGCATTATGTTGACACACATTTAGCACTGTGACATCACATTATGACAAGATGTCACTATTCAACACATCAAAGGACTGATGTATTGTGATGTCACTATTCTGTACTGTGACATCAGAACCATGGATACACAGAGGATGTTGTGGTGTCACTATATAGCACCGTGATGTCAGTGAGCATTATGCACAATGGAGACTGTGATGTCAATATTCAGCACAGTGTCACCAGAATACAGCATTATGTTGACACAAAGGACATTGAGATGTCACATTTAAGCACTGTGACGTCAGAATCGTGAATATGCACAAAGGACACTGTCCTGTCACTATTCAGCACTGTGACATCATCTTAAGACATTCTGTGATGACTGTGATCCAGAATGTGAAGCACTGTGCAATAGATGCACACATGTGACTGTGTCAGATATTGTGATGTCACACTGTGCAGAATAGCTGTGACGTCACTATACTGTGAGAGCATTATGTTGACACAAAGGACACTGTGTTGTAAGGACTGTCACATCAGAATAGAGCATTATGTTGACACAAAGGACATTGTGATGGCACTGTGACATCAGAATAGTGCATTATGTTGACACAAAGGACATTGTGATGTCACTATTAAGCACTGTGACATCAGAATAGAGCATTATGATGCACAAGGACAATGTCACTATTCAGCACTTCATTATTCATTGTGATGTCAATTTACTGTGAAATTATGTGACACAAAGACATTGTGATGTCACTATTAGCACTGTGACATCAAATAGAGCATTATGTGACACAAAGGACACTGTGATGTCACTATTACTGTGACATCAGAATAGAGCATTATGTTGACAAAGGACACTGTGATGTCACTATTTAGCACTGTGACATCAGAATAGAGCATTATGTTGACACAAAGGACACTGTGATGTCACTATTAAGCACTGTGACATCAGAATAGAGCATTATGCACAAAGGACACTGTCACTATTCACATCACACTGATGTAGCACTGTGACATCAGAATAGTGCATTATGTGACACTGGCACTGTGACATCAGAATACTCAATGGCACCTTGTGATGTCACTATTTGCAGCATGTTGTGATGTCACATGTATTATGTTGACACAAAGGACAGTGTGATGTCACTATTAGCACTGTGACAGCATTATGTTGACACAAAGGACACTGTGATTCACAATTAAGCACTGTGACATCAGAATACATGTGACACTGTGATGTCACCACACAGTTGACACAAAGGACTGAGCACTGTGTCAGCATTATGTTTGTGATGTCACTATTCAGCACTGTGAAATAGAGCATTATGTTGACACACAGTGTGATGAGCACAGATGACACAAAGGACATTGTGATGTCACTATTAAGCACTGTGACATCACAAAGGACATGTCACTATTCACTGTGAATTATACACTGAAACACTGTGACATCATATTCACTGTGTTTGCCACAACAGCACAATGTGATGTTATTAAGGCCTTTGACACTTCAGCAGAAGTTCTGAAGCTCAACTGTGGATCAGTGTTTTTCAGAATAGACAGCAGGGGTGATGTCTCCGCAATGAGATTGATACTGTCATCCTTAGTGATGAAGTATGATGCACACTGAGCATGAGTAGTTGTGGATACTCAGCCTGGACTGTCAGCACATTATGTTCACTGACATCCATTATAGAATGTCATTATAATGGCCACTTTGATGTCACTAGCAGCACTGTATGTCCTGAATGCACTTGTTTATCAGATGTCATGTATTATAAGACTGTGACATGATCACATGAGACCCACAATGAGCACTGTGACAGATCATTATTATGTCCACAGAAGATGAGCACCTGACTGATGTAGCACTGTGACATCTGTTGTGATGTTTCATTGTGATGTGCACTGTCAGCATTATACACTGTATATCACTATTTGTGATGTCAGCTGACACACTGATGTAAGCACTGTGACATATTGACACAAATGACACTGTGATGAGCACTGTAGAGAGCATTATGTTGACACAAAGGACACTGTGATGTCACTATTAAGCACTGTGACATCAGAAGACATAACACTGTGATGCCACTATTCAGCTCAGAATACAGCATTATGTTGACACAAAGGACAGTGTGATGTCACCATTTAGCACTGTGACATCAGAATAGTGCATTATGTTGACACAAAGGACATTGTGATGTCACTATTTAGCACTATGAAAAAAGAATTGAAAATTATGTTGACACAAAGGACACTGTGGTATCAAAATTAAGCACTTTTGCATCAGAATAGAGCATTATGTAGACAAAAGGACACTGTGATCACTATTCAGCACTGTGATGTTAGAATAGAGCAATAAGTTGACACAAAGGACATTGTGATGTCACTATTAAGCACTGTGACATCACAATAGAGAATTATAGATGAACAAAGGACACTCTCCTGTCACTATTCAGCACTGTGACATTATCTGAAGACATTATAGAGGCACAATGGACATTGTGATGTCACCATGTAGCACTTTGACATCATAAAAGAGCATTAAAGAAACACAAAGGATATTGTGATATCACCATTTAGCAAGGTGACACCAGAACAATGTTAGAGCATAGAGGACATTGTGATGTCACTAATAAGCAATGTGACATAAGAATTGAGCATAGAGAAGCATCACTCTGATGATTCAATACAGTGTCACCAGAATAGAGACATGTCACCATGTTGACATCAAAAGCATTACTCTGGAGGTGACACCAGAACAATGTAGCAGTCACTGTGATGTAAGAATTGAGCATAGAGAAGCAGAAAGGTCACTCTGATGTCACTATTCAATACAGTGTCACCAGAATAGAGCATTATGTTGATACAATGGACATTAGAGATGTCATGTCACTTTAGCACTGTGACAAAAGAATAGAGCATTATGTTGACACAAAGGAAAATGTGATATCACAATTAAGCACTGTGACATCAGAATACAGGATTATGTAGACAAAAGGACACTGTGATGTCACTATTCAGCACTGTGATGTTAGAATAGAGCAATAAGTTGACACAAAGGACAATGTGATGTCACTATTTAGCACTGTGACATCAGAAGAGAGCATTATGTTGACACTAAGGAAACTGTGATGTCACTATTAAGCCCCGTGACATCAGAAGAGAGCATTATGTTGACACAAAGGACAGTGTGATGTCACTATTCAGCACTGTGATGTCAGAATAGAGCATTATGTTGACACAAAGGACATTGTGATGTCAATATTTAGCACTGTGACAAAAGAATAGAGCATTATGTTGACACAAAGGACACTGTGATATCACAATTAAGCACTGTGACATCAGAATACTGGATTATATAGACAAAAGGACACTGTGATGTCACTATTAAGCACTGTGATGTTAGAATAGAGCAATAAGTTGACACAAAGGACATTGTGATGTCACTATTAAGCACTGTGACATCAGAAGAGAGCATTATGTTGACACAAAGGACACTGTGATGTCACTGTTGAGTACTGTGACATCAGAATAGAGCATTATGTTGACACAAAGGACACTGTGATGTCACTATACAGCACTGTGACATCACAATAGAGCATTACATTGACACAAAGGGCACTGTGATGTCACTATTAAGCACTGTGACATCAGAAGAGAGCATTATGTTGACACAAAGGACACTGTGATGTCACTATTCAGCACTGTGATGTCAGAATAGAGCATTATGATGACACAAAGGACAGTGTGATGTCACCATTTATCACTGTCACATCAGAATAGTGCATTATGTTGACACAAAGGACATTGTGATGTCACTATTCAGCACTGTGACATCACAATAGAGCATTATGTTTTCACAAAGGACACTGTGATGTCACTATTAGCACTGTGACATCAGAATAGAGCATTATGTTGACACAAAGGACACTGTGATGTCACTATACAGCACTGTGACATCACAATAGAGCATTATGTTGACACAAAGGACACTGTGATGTCACTATTAAGCACTGTGACATCAGAATAGAGCATTATGTTGACACAAAGGACACTGTGATGTCACTATTAACCACTGTGATGTCAGAGTAGAGCATGATGTTGACTCCAATGACACTGTGATGTCACTATTTAGCACTGTGATATCAGATTATAGAGCATTATGTTGACACACACTGTGATGACACTGTGATGTCACATTAAGCACTGTGACATCAGAAGAGAGCATTATGTTGACACAAAGAACACTGTGATGTCACTATTTGAATCAGAGCATTATGTTGACACACAGTGTGATGTCACAAGCACTGTGATGTCAGAATAGTGCATTATGTTGACACAAAGGACATTGTGATGTCACTATTTAGCACTGTGACAAAAGAATTGAAAATTATGTTGACACAAAGGACACTGTGGTATCAAAATTAAGCTATGGCATCAGAATAGAGCATTATGTAGACAAAAGGACACTGTGATCACTATTCAGCACTGTGATGTTAGAATATAGCAATAAGTTGACACAAAGGACATTGTGATGTCACTATTAAGCACTGTGACATCATAATAGAGAATTATAGATGAACAAAGGACACGGTCCTATCACTATTCAGCACTGTGGCATTATCTGAAGACATTATAGAGGCACAATGGACATTATGATGTCACCATTTAACACTGTGACATGATAAAAGAGCATTAAAGAAACACAAACAATATTGTGATATCACTATTTCGCAAAGTGACACCAGAACAATGCATGTTAGAGGCTTAGAGGACATTGTGATGTGACTAATAAGCAATGTGACATAAGAATTGAGCATAGAGAAGCAGAAAGGACACACTGATGTCACTATTCAACACAGTGTCACCAGAATAGAGCATTATGTTGACACAAAAGACTCTGTGAAGTCAGTATTCAGCACTGTGACTCAATAGAGCATTATGTTGACATAAAGGACACTGTGATGTCACTATTGTGACATCACAATAGAGCATTATATTGACACAAAGGACACTGTGATGTCACTATTAAGCACTGTGACATCAGAAGAGAGAATTATAGATACACTATTCAGCACTGTCATCTCCACAAAGGACACTGTGATGTGATCATTATAGACACTAGAGACATGTGATAGTGACTCGATATTGTGATGTCACTAACTGTGACATATGCATTATGATTCACAGGATAGTCACTATATAGCACCGTGATGTCAGCATTGAGCATTATAGAAGCACAAGGAGACTGTGATGTCAATATTCAGCACAGTGTCACCAGAATACAGCATTATGTTGACACAAAGGACATTGAGATGTCACATTTAAGCACTGTGACGTCAGAATCGTGAATCACAGATGCCCAAAGGACACTGTCCTGTCACTATTCAGCACTGTGACATCATCTTAAGACATTACAGAGGCACAAAGGACACTGTGAAGTCACCATTTAGCCCTGTGACATCAGAATAGTGCATTATATATGTCGTGATGTCACATTTAGCACTGTGACATCACAATAGTTCATATATATGCACAAAGGACACTGTGATATCACTCTTTAACACTGTGACATCAGAATATAACATTATGCTGACACAAAGAACATTGTGATGTCACTATTAAGTACTGTGACTTCAGAATAGAACATTATGTTGACCCAAATGACATTGTGATGTCACTATACAGCACTGTGACATCAAAATAGAGCATTATGTTGACACAAAGGACACTGTGAATTCACTATTAAGCACTGTGACAGCAGAAGAGAGCATTATGTTGACACAAAGAACACTGTGATGCCACTATTCAGCACTGTGATGTCAGAATAGAGCATTATGTTGACACACTGTGATGTCACTGTGACATCAGAATAGTGCATTATGTTGACACAAAGGACACTGTGATGTCAACATTAAGCACTGTGACATCAGAAGAGAGCATTATGTTGACACAGAGGACACTGTGATGTCACTATTCAGCACTTGATATCAGCTGATGACACACAGTGTGATGTCAGAATAGTGCATTATGTTGACACAAAGGACATTGTGATGTCACTATTCAGCACTGTGACATCACAATAGAGCATTATGTTTCACAAAGGACACTGTGATGTCACTATTGAGCACTGTGACATCAGAATAGAGATTATGTTGACACAAAGGACACTGTGATGTCACTATACAGCACTGTGACATCACAATAGAGCATTATGTTGACACAAAGGACACTGTGATGTCACTATTAAGCACTGTGACATCAGAAGAGAGCATTATGTTGACACAAAGGACACTGTGATGTCACTATTCAGCACTATTATGTCAGAATAGAGAATTATGTTGACACAATGGACATTGTGATGTCACTATTTAGCACTGTGACAAAAGAATAGAGCATTATGTTGACACTATCACAATTAAGCACTGTGACATCAGAATACAGGATTATGTAGACAAAAGGACACTGTGATGTCACTATTCAGCACTGTGATGTTAGAATAGAGCAATAAGACTGATGTCACACAGTCTGATGTCAGACATTTAGCACTGTGAGCACTGTGACAGCATTATGACACAAAGGACACTGTGCAATTACTGTGTCACACAAAGGACACTGTGATGTCAGAATTAGAGCCACTGTGACATCAGAAGAGAGCATTATGTTGACACAAGGACACGAGCAGTGTGATGTTCACTATTTGCACTGTGATGTCAGAATATGAACATTATGTTGACACAAGGACATCACTGTCAGTAGCACTGTGACAAAAGAATAGAGCATTATGTTGACACAAAGGACACTGTGATATCACAATTTCTGTGACATCACAGCATTATGTTTTCACAGCACTGTGTGATGTCACTATTAAGCACTGTGACAACAGAATAGTGCATTATGTTGACACAAAGGACATTGTGATGTTACTATTAAGCACTGTGACATCAGAAGAGAGCATTATGTTGACACAAGGACACTGTGATGTCACTATTCAGCACGGTGACATCACAAGAGAGCATTATGTTGACACAAAGGACACTGTGATATCACAATTAAGCACTGACATCAGAACACAGGATTATGTAGACAAAAGGACACTGTGATGTCACTATTCAGCACTGTGATGTTAGAATTGAGCAATAAGTTGACACAAAGGACATTGTGATGTCACTATTAAGCACTGTGACATCAGAATAGAGAATTATAGATGAACAAAAGACACGGTCCTGTCACTATTCAGCACTGGGACATTATCTGAAGACATTATAGAGGCACAATGGACATTGTGATGCCACCGTGTAGCACTGTGACATCATAACAGAGCATTAAAGAAACACAAAGGATATTGTGATATCACCATTTAGCAAGGTGACACCAGAACAATGCATTTTAGAGGCATAGAGGACATTGTGATGTGACTGATAAGCAATGTGACATAAGAATTGAGCATAGAGAAGCAGAAAGGACACTCTGATGTCACTATTCAATAGAGTGTCACCAGAATAGAGCATTATGTTGACACAAAAGACTCTGTGAAGTCAGTATTCAGCACTGTGACTTCAGTATAGAGCATTATGTTGACATAAAGGACACTGTGATGTCACTATACAGCCCTGTGACATCACAATAGAGCATTATATTGACACAAAGGACACTGTGATGTCACTATTAAGCACTGTGACATCAGAAGAGAGAATTATAGATGCACCAAGGAAACTGTCCTGTCACTATTCAGCACTGTCACATCATCTTAAGTCATAATAGAGGCACAAAGGACACTGTGATGTCACTATTCAACACTGCAACATCACCATAAGGCATTATAGACACTCAAAGGACCTTGTGATGTCACTATCCCGCCTTGTGACTTCAGAACAGTGCATTACATAGGCTCCGGCGATATTGTGATGTCACTATTCTGTACTGTGACATCAGAACCATGCATTATAGATTCACAGAGGATATTGTGGTGTCACTATATAGCACCGTGATGTCAGCATTGAGCATTATAGAAGCACAATGGAGACTGTGATGTCAATATTCAGCACAGTGTCACCAGAATACAGCATTATGTTGACACAAAGGACATTGAGATGTCACATTTAAGCACTGTGACGTCAGAATCGTGAATCACAGATGCCCAAAGGACACTGTCCTGTCACTATTCAGCACTGTGACATCATCTTAAGACATTACAGAGGCACAAAGGACACTGTGAAGTCACCATTTAGCCCTGTGACATCAGAATAGTGCATTATATATGTAAAAGGAGACCGTGATGTCACGATTTAGCACTGTGACATCACAATAGTTCATCATATATGCACAAAGGACACTGTGATATCACTCTTTAACACTGTGACATCAGAATATAACATTATGCTGACACAAAGAACATTGTGATGTCACTATTAAGTACTGTGACTTCAGAATAGAACATTATGTTGACCCAAATGACATTGTGATGTCACTATACAGCACTGTGACATCAAAATAGAGCATTATGTTGACACAAAGGACACTGTGAATTCACTATTAAGCACTGTGACAGCAGAAGAGAGCATTATGTTGACACAAAGAACACTGTGATGCCACTATTCAGCACTGTGATGTCAGAATAGAGCATTATGTTGACACAAAGGACAGTTTGATGTCACCATTTATCACTGTCACATCAGAATAGTGCATTATGTTGACACAAAGGACACTGTGATGTCAACATTAAGCACTGTGACATCAGAAGAGAGCATTATGTTGACACAGAGGACACTGTGATGTCACTATTCAGCACTGTGATGGCAGAATAGAGCATTATGATGACACAAAGGACAGTGTGATGTCAGCATTTAGCACTGTGACAACAGAATCTTGCATTATGTTGACACAAAGGACATTGTGATGTCACTATTCAGCACTGTGACATCACAATAGAGCATTATGTTTGCACAAAGGACACTGTGATGTCACTGTTGAGAACTGTGACATCAGAATAGAGCATTATGTTGACACAAAGGACAGTGTGATGTCACCATGTAGCACTGTGACAGTAGAATCGTGCATTATGTTGACACAAAGGACACTGTGATGTCACTATTCGGCACTGTGATGTCAGAATAGAGCATTATGATGACACAAAGGACAGTTTGATGTCACCATTTATCACTGTCACATCAGAATAGTGCATTATGTTGACACAAAGGACATTGTGATATCACTATTCAGCACTGTGACAAAAGAATAGAGCATTATGTTGACACAAAGGACACTGTGATATCACAATTAAGCACTGTGACATCAGAATACTGGATTATGTAGACAAAAGGACACTGTGATGTCACTATTAAGCACTGTGAGGTTAGAATAGAGCAATAAGTTGACACAAAGGACATTGTGATGTCACTATTAAGCACTGTGACATCAGAAGAGAGCATTATGTTGACACAATGGACACTGTGATGTCACTATTCAGCACGGTGACATCACAAGAGAGCATTATGTTGACACAAAGGACAGTGTGATGTCACTATACAGCACTGTGACATCAAAATAGTGCATTATGTTGACACAAAGGACACTGTGATATCACCATTAAGCACTGTGACATCAAAAGAGAGCATTATGTTGACACAGAGGACACTGTGATGTCACTATTCAGCACTGTGATGGCAGAATAGAGCATTATGATGACACAAAGGACAGTGTGATGTCACCATGTAGCACTGTGACAGTAGAATCGTGCATTATGTTGACACAAAGGACATTGTGATGTCACTCTTCAGCACTGTGACATCACAATAGAGCATTATGTTTGCACAAAGGACACTGTGATGTCACTATTAAGCACTGTGACATCAGAATAGAGCATTATATTGACACAAAGGACACTGACACTGTGAAGTCACTATTAAGCACTGTGATTTCAGAATAGAGCATTATGTTGACACAAAGGACACTGTGAATTCACTATTAAGCACTGTGACGGCAGAAGAGAGCATTATGTTGACACAAAGAACACTGTGATGCCACTATTCAGCACTGTGATGTCAGAATAGAGCATTATGTTGACATAAAGGACAGTGTGATGTCACTATACAGCACTGTGACATCCAAATAGTGCATTATGTTGACACAAAGGACATTGTGATGTCAACATTAAGCACTGTGACATCAGAAGAGAGCATTATGTTGACACAGAGGACACTGTGATATCACTATTCAGCACTGTGATGTTAGAATATAGCATTATGATGACACAAAGGACAGTGTGATGTCACCATTTATCACTGTCACATCAGAATAGTGCATTATGTTGACACAAAGGACATTGTGATGTCAGTATTCAGCACTGTGACATCACAATATGAGACATTATGTTTTCACTAAGGACACTGTGCATGTCACTATTGAGCACTGTGACATCAGAATAGAGCATTATGTTGACACAAATGGACACTGTGATGTCACTATTAAGCACTGTGACATCAGAAGAGAGCATTATGTGTGACACAAAGGACACTGTGATGTCACTATTCAGCACTATGATGTCAGAATAGAGAATTATGTTGACACAATGGACATTGTGATGTCACTATTTAGCACTGTGACAAAAGAATAGAGCATTATGTTGACACAAAGGAAACTGTGATATCACAATTAAGCACTGTGACATCAGAGTACAGGATTATGTAGACAAAAGGACACTGTGATGTCACTATTGAGCACTGTGATGTTAGAATAGAGCAATAAGTTGACACAAAGGACAGTGTGATGTCACTATTTAGCACTGTGACATCAGAATAGAGCATTATGTTTACACAAAGGACACTGTGATGTCACTATTAAGCCCTGTGACATCAGAAGAGAGCATTATGTTGACACAAACGACAGTGTGATGTCACTATTCAGCACTGTGATGTCAGAATAGAGCATTATGTTGACACAAAGGACATTGTGATGTCACTATTTAGCACTGTGACAAAAGAATAGAGCATTATGTTGACACAAAGGACACTGTGATATCACAATTAAGCACTGTGACATCAGAATACTGGATTATGTAGATAAAAGGACACTGTGATGTCACTATTAAGCACTGTGAGGTTAGAATAGAGCAATAAGTTGACACAAAGGACTGTGTGATGTCACTATTTAGCACTGTGACAACAGAATAGTGCATTATGTTGACACAAAGGACATTGTGATGTTACTATTAAGCACTGTGACATCAGAAGAGAGCATTATGTTGACACAAGGACACTGTGATGTCACTATTCAGCACGGTGACATCACAAGAGAGCATTATGTTGACACAAAGGACACTGTGATATCACAATTAAGCACTGACATCAGAACACAGGATTATGTAGACAAAAGGACACTGTGATGTCACTATTCAGCACTGTGATGTTAGAATTGAGCAATAAGTTGACACAAAGGACATTGTGATGTCACTATTAAGCACTGTGACATCAGAATAGAGAATTATAGATGAACAAAAGACACGGTCCTGTCACTATTCAGCACTGGGACATTATCTGAAGACATTATAGAGGCACAATGGACATTGTGATGCCACCGTGTAGCACTGTGACATCATAACAGAGCATTAAAGAAACACAAAGGATATTGTGATATCACCATTTAGCAAGGTGACACCAGAACAATGCATTTTAGAGGCATAGAGGACATTGTGATGTGACTGATAAGCAATGTGACATAAGAATTGAGCATAGAGAAGCAGAAAGGACACTCTGATGTCACTATTCAATAGAGTGTCACCAGAATAGAGCATTATGTTGACACAAAAGACTCTGTGAAGTCAGTATTCAGCACTGTGACTTCAGTATAGAGCATTATGTTGACATAAAGGACACTGTGATGTCACTATACAGCCCTGTGACATCACAATAGAGCATTATATTGACACAAAGGACACTGTGATGTCACTATTAAGCACTGTGACATCAGAAGAGAGAATTATAGATGCACCAAGGAAACTGTCCTGTCACTATTCAGCACTGTCACATCATCTTAAGTCATAATAGAGGCACAAAGGACACTGTGATGTCACTATTCAACACTGCAACATCACCATAAGGCATTATAGACACTCAAAGGACCTTGTGATGTCACTATCCCGCCTTGTGACTTCAGAACAGTGCATTACATAGGCTCCGGCGATATTGTGATGTCACTATTCTGTACTGTGACATCAGAACCATGCATTATAGATTCACAGAGGATATTGTGGTGTCACTATATAGCACCGTGATGTCAGCATTGAGCATTATAGAAGCACAATGGAGACTGTGATGTCAATATTCAGCACAGTGTCACCAGAATACAGCATTATGTTGACACAAAGGACATTGAGATGTCACATTTAAGCACTGTGACGTCAGAATCGTGAATCACAGATGCCCAAAGGACACTGTCCTGTCACTATTCAGCACTGTGACATCATCTTAAGACATTACAGAGGCACAAAGGACACTGTGAAGTCACCATTTAGCCCTGTGACATCAGAATAGTGCATTATATATGTAAAAGGAGACCGTGATGTCACGATTTAGCACTGTGACATCACAATAGTTCATCATATATGCACAAAGGACACTGTGATATCACTCTTTAACACTGTGACATCAGAATATAACATTATGCTGACACAAAGAACATTGTGATGTCACTATTAAGTACTGTGACTTCAGAATAGAACATTATGTTGACCCAAATGACATTGTGATGTCACTATACAGCACTGTGACATCAAAATAGAGCATTATGTTGACACAAAGGACACTGTGAATTCACTATTAAGCACTGTGACAGCAGAAGAGAGCATTATGTTGACACAAAGAACACTGTGATGCCACTATTCAGCACTGTGATGTCAGAATAGAGCATTATGTTGACACAAAGGACAGTTTGATGTCACCATTTATCACTGTCACATCAGAATAGTGCATTATGTTGACACAAAGGACACTGTGATGTCAACATTAAGCACTGTGACATCAGAAGAGAGCATTATGTTGACACAGAGGACACTGTGATGTCACTATTCAGCACTGTGATGGCAGAATAGAGCATTATGATGACACAAAGGACAGTGTGATGTCAGCATTTAGCACTGTGACAACAGAATCTTGCATTATGTTGACACAAAGGACATTGTGATGTCACTATTCAGCACTGTGACATCACAATAGAGCATTATGTTTGCACAAAGGACACTGTGATGTCACTGTTGAGAACTGTGACATCAGAATAGAGCATTATGTTGACACAAAGGACAGTGTGATGTCACCATGTAGCACTGTGACAGTAGAATCGTGCATTATGTTGACACAAAGGACACTGTGATGTCACTATTCGGCACTGTGATGTCAGAATAGAGCATTATGATGACACAAAGGACAGTTTGATGTCACCATTTATCACTGTCACATCAGAATAGTGCATTATGTTGACACAAAGGACATTGTGATATCACTATTCAGCACTGTGACAAAAGAATAGAGCATTATGTTGACACAAAGGACACTGTGATATCACAATTAAGCACTGTGACATCAGAATACTGGATTATGTAGACAAAAGGACACTGTGATGTCACTATTAAGCACTGTGAGGTTAGAATAGAGCAATAAGTTGACACAAAGGACATTGTGATGTCACTATTAAGCACTGTGACATCAGAAGAGAGCATTATGTTGACACAATGGACACTGTGATGTCACTATTCAGCACGGTGACATCACAAGAGAGCATTATGTTGACACAAAGGACAGTGTGATGTCACTATACAGCACTGTGACATCAAAATAGTGCATTATGTTGACACAAAGGACACTGTGATATCACCATTAAGCACTGTGACATCAAAAGAGAGCATTATGTTGACACAGAGGACACTGTGATGTCACTATTCAGCACTGTGATGGCAGAATAGAGCATTATGATGACACAAAGGACAGTGTGATGTCACCATGTAGCACTGTGACAGTAGAATCGTGCATTATGTTGACACAAAGGACATTGTGATGTCACTCTTCAGCACTGTGACATCACAATAGAGCATTATGTTTGCACAAAGGACACTGTGATGTCACTATTAAGCACTGTGACATCAGAATAGAGCATTATATTGACACAAAGGACACTGACACTGTGAAGTCACTATTAAGCACTGTGATTTCAGAATAGAGCATTATGTTGACACAAAGGACACTGTGAATTCACTATTAAGCACTGTGACGGCAGAAGAGAGCATTATGTTGACACAAAGAACACTGTGATGCCACTATTCAGCACTGTGATGTCAGAATAGAGCATTATGTTGACATAAAGGACAGTGTGATGTCACTATACAGCACTGTGACATCCAAATAGTGCATTATGTTGACACAAAGGACATTGTGATGTCAACATTAAGCACTGTGACATCAGAAGAGAGCATTATGTTGACACAGAGGACACTGTGATATCACTATTCAGCACTGTGATGTTAGAATATAGCATTATGATGACACAAAGGACAGTGTGATGTCACCATTTATCACTGTCACATCAGAATAGTGCATTATGTTGACACAAAGGACATTGTGATGTCAGTATTCAGCACTGTGACATCACAATAGAGCATTATGTTTTCACTAAGGACACTGTGATGTCACTATTGAGCACTGTGACATCAGAATAGAGCATTATGTTGACACAAAGGACACTGTGATGTCACTATTAAGCACTGTGACATCAGAAGAGAGCATTATGTTGACACAAAGGACACTGTGATGTCACTATTCAGCACTATGATGTCAGAATAGAGAATTATGTTGACACAATGGACATTGTGATGTCACTATTTAGCACTGTGACAAAAGAATAGAGCATTATGTTGACACAAAGGAAACTGTGATATCACAATTAAGCACTGTGACATCAGATACAGGATTATGTAGACAAAAGGACACTGTGATGTCACTATTCAGCACTGTGATGTTAGAATAGAGCAATAAGTTGACACAAAGGACATGTGATGTCACTATTTAGCACTGTGACATCAGAATAGAGCATTATGCACAAAGGACACTGTGATGTCACTATTAAGCCCTGTGACATCAGAAGAGAGCATTATGTTGGACAGTGTGATGTCAGCACATCAGAATAGAGCATTAGCACTGATGAGCACTGTGACAAAAGAATAGAGCATTATGTTGACACAAAGGACACTGTGATATCACAATTAAGCACTGTGACATCAGAATACTGGATTATGTAGATAAAAGGACACTGTGATGTCACTATTAAGCACAGCAATGTGACACAAAGGACTGTGTGATGTCACTATTTAGCACTGTGACAACAGAATAGTGCATTATGTTGACACAAAGGACATTGTGATGTTACTATTAAGCACTGTGACATCAGAAGAGAGCATTATGTTGACACAAGGACACTGTGATGTCACTATTCAGCACGGTGACATCACAAGAGAGCATTATGTTGACACAAAGGACACTGTGATATCACAATTAAGCACTGACATCAGAACACAGGATTATGTAGACAAAAGGACACTGTGATGTCACTATTCAGCACTGTGATGTTAGAATTGAGCAATAAGTTGACACAAAGGACATTGTGATGTCACTATTAAGCACTGTGACATCAGAATAGAGAATTATAGATGAACAAAAGACACGGTCCTGTCACTATTCAGCACTGGGACATTATCTGAAGACATTATAGAGGCACAATGGACATTGTGATGCCACCGTGTAGCACTGTGACATCATAACAGAGCATTAAAGAAACACAAAGGATATTGTGATATCACCATTTAGCAAGGTGACACCAGAACAATGCATTTTAGAGGCATAGAGGACATTGTGATGTGACTGATAAGCAATGTGACATAAGAATTGAGCATAGAGAAGCAGAAAGGACACTCTGATGTCACTATTCAATAGAGTGTCACCAGAATAGAGCATTATGTTGACACAAAAGACTCTGTGAAGTCAGTATTCAGCACTGTGACTTCAGTATAGAGCATTATGTTGACATAAAGGACACTGTGATGTCACTATACAGCCCTGTGACATCACAATAGAGCATTATATTGACACAAAGGACACTGTGATGTCACTATTAAGCACTGTGACATCAGATACTGTTGAGTCACTGTGATGCACTGCACATGGCAAAGGATGTGATGATGTGATTGACTGCATTCAGGCTCTGTTATGTCAGATCACACATGTCAGCACAGTGAGAATGCATTATGTTGACACAAAGGACAGATGGCACTGTGACGTCATGACACAAAGGACACTGTGAGCACTGTGTATTCACAAAGGACACTGTGACTGTGACATCGCAGATGCAGCACTGTGAGTACACTGTGCACTATTAAGCACTGTGACGGCAGAAGAGAGCATTATGTTGACACAAAGAACACTGTGATGCCACTATTCAGCACTGTGATGTCAGAATAGAGCATTATGTTGACATAAAGGACAGTGTGATGTCACTATACAGCACTGTGACATCCAAATAGTGCATTATGTTGACACAAAGGACATTGTGATGTCAACATTAAGCACTGTGACATCAGAAGAGAGCATTATGTTGACACAGAGGACACTGTGATATCACTATTCAGCACTGTGATGTTAGAATATAGCATTATGATGACACAAAGGACAGTGTGATGTCACCATTTATCACTGTCACATCAGAATAGTGCATTATGTTGACACAAAGGACATTGTGATGTCAGTATTCAGCACTGTGACATCACAATAGAGCATTATGTTTTCACAAAGGACACTGTGATGTCACTATTCAGCACTGTGACAGAATAGAGCATTATGTTGACACAAAGGACACTGTGATGTCACTATTTAGCACTGTGACAAAAGAATAGAGCATTATGTTGACACACTGTGAGCACTGTGACATTACATGTTGTGATGTCACTATTTAGCACTGTGACAAAAGAATAGAGCATTATGTTGACACAAAGGAAACTGTGATATCACAATTAAGCACTGTGACATCAGAGTACAGGATTATGTAGACAAAAGGACACTGTGATGTCACTATTGAGCACTGTGATGTTAGAATAGAGCAATAAGTTGACACAAAGGACAGTGTGATGTCACTATTTAGCACTGTGACATCAGAATAGAGCATTATGTTTACACAAAGGACACTGTGATGTCACTATTAAGCCCTGTGACATCAGAAGAGAGCATTATGTTGACACAAACGACAGTGTGATGTCACTATTCAGCACTGTGATGTCAGAATAGAGCATTATGTTGACACAAAGGACATTGTGATGTCACTATTTAGCACTGTGACAAAAGAATAGAGCATTATGTTGACACAAAGGACACTGTGATATCACAATTAAGCACTGTGACATCAGAATACTGGATTATGTAGATAAAAGGACACTGTGATGTCACTATTAAGCACTGTGATGTTAGAATAGAGCAATAAGTTGACACAAAGGACTGTGTGATGTCACTATTTAGCACTGTGACAACAGAATAGTGCATTATGTTGACACAAAGGACATTGTGATGTTACTATTAAGCACTGTGACATCAGAAGAGAGCATTATGTTGACACAAGGACACTGTGATGTCACTATTCAGCACGGTGACATCACAAGAGAGCATTATGTTGACACAAAGGACACTGTGATATCACAATTAAGCACTGACATCAGAACACAGGATTATGTAGACAAAAGGACACTGTGATGTCACTATTCAGCACTGTGATGTTAGAATTGAGCAATAAGTTGACACAAAGGACATTGTGATGTCACTATTAAGCACTGTGACATCAGAATAGAGAATTATAGATGAACAAAAGACACGGTCCTGTCACTATTCAGCACTGGGACATTATCTGAAGACATTATAGAGGCACAATGGACATTGTGATGCCACCGTGTAGCACTGTGACATCATAACAGAGCATTAAAGAAACACAAAGGATATTGTGATATCACCATTTAGCAAGGTGACACCAGAACAATGCATTTTAGAGGCATAGAGGACATTGTGATGTGACTGATAAGCAATGTGACATAAGAATTGAGCATAGAGAAGCAGAAAGGACACTCTGATGTCACTATTCAATAGAGTGTCACCAGAATAGAGCATTATGTTGACACAAAAGACTCTGTGAAGTCAGTATTCAGCACTGTGACTTCAGTATAGAGCATTATGTTGACATAAAGGACACTGTGATGTCACTATACAGCCCTGTGACATCACAATAGAGCATTATATTGACACAAAGGACACTGTGATGTCACTATTAAGCACTGTGACATCAGAAGAGAGAATTATAGATGCACCAAGGAAACTGTCCTGTCACTATTCAGCACTGTCACATCATCTTAAGTCATAATAGAGGCACAAAGGACACTGTGATGTCACTATTCAACACTGCAACATCACCATAAGGCATTATAGACACTCAAAGGACCTTGTGATGTCACTATCCCGCCTTGTGACTTCAGAACAGTGCATTACATAGGCTCCGGCGATATTGTGATGTCACTATTCTGTACTGTGACATCAGAACCATGCATTATAGATTCACAGAGGATATTGTGGTGTCACTATATAGCACCGTGATGTCAGCATTGAGCATTATAGAAGCACAATGGAGACTGTGATGTCAATATTCAGCACAGTGTCACCAGAATACAGCATTATGTTGACACAAAGGACATTGAGATGTCACATTTAAGCACTGTGACGTCAGAATCGTGAATCACAGATGCCCAAAGGACACTGTCCTGTCACTATTCAGCACTGTGACATCATCTTAAGACATTACAGAGGCACAAAGGACACTGTGAAGTCACCATTTAGCCCTGTGACATCAGAATAGTGCATTATATATGTAAAAGGAGACCGTGATGTCACGATTTAGCACTGTGACATCACAATAGTTCATCATATATGCACAAAGGACACTGTGATATCACTCTTTAACACTGTGACATCAGAATATAACATTATGCTGACACAAAGAACATTGTGATGTCACTATTAAGTACTGTGACTTCAGAATAGAACATTATGTTGACCCAAATGACATTGTGATGTCACTATACAGCACTGTGACATCAAAATAGAGCATTATGTTGACACAAAGGACACTGTGAATTCACTATTAAGCACTGTGACAGCAGAAGAGAGCATTATGTTGACACAAAGAACACTGTGATGCCACTATTCAGCACTGTGATGTCAGAATAGAGCATTATGTTGACACAAAGGACAGTTTGATGTCACCATTTATCACTGTCACATCAGAATAGTGCATTATGTTGACACAAAGGACACTGTGATGTCAACATTAAGCACTGTGACATCAGAAGAGAGCATTATGTTGACACAGAGGACACTGTGATGTCACTATTCAGCACTGTGATGGCAGAATAGAGCATTATGATGACACAAAGGACAGTGTGATGTCAGCATTTAGCACTGTGACAACAGAATCTTGCATTATGTTGACACAAAGGACATTGTGATGTCACTATTCAGCACTGTGACATCACAATAGAGCATTATGTTTGCACAAAGGACACTGTGATGTCACTGTTGAGAACTGTGACATCAGAATAGAGCATTATGTTGACACAAAGGACAGTGTGATGTCACCATGTAGCACTGTGACAGTAGAATCGTGCATTATGTTGACACAAAGGACACTGTGATGTCACTATTCGGCACTGTGATGTCAGAATAGAGCATTATGATGACACAAAGGACAGTTTGATGTCACCATTTATCACTGTCACATCAGAATAGTGCATTATGTTGACACAAAGGACATTGTGATATCACTATTCAGCACTGTGACAAAAGAATAGAGCATTATGTTGACACAAAGGACACTGTGATATCACAATTAAGCACTGTGACATCAGAATACTGGATTATGTAGACAAAAGGACACTGTGATGTCACTATTAAGCACTGTGAGGTTAGAATAGAGCAATAAGTTGACACAAAGGACATTGTGATGTCACTATTAAGCACTGTGACATCAGAAGAGAGCATTATGTTGACACAATGGACACTGTGATGTCACTATTCAGCACGGTGACATCACAAGAGAGCATTATGTTGACACAAAGGACAGTGTGATGTCACTATACAGCACTGTGACATCAAAATAGTGCATTATGTTGACACAAAGGACACTGTGATATCACCATTAAGCACTGTGACATCAAAAGAGAGCATTATGTTGACACAGAGGACACTGTGATGTCACTATTCAGCACTGTGATGGCAGAATAGAGCATTATGATGACACAAAGGACAGTGTGATGTCACCATGTAGCACTGTGACAGTAGAATCGTGCATTATGTTGACACAAAGGACATTGTGATGTCACTCTTCAGCACTGTGACATCACAATAGAGCATTATGTTTGCACAAAGGACACTGTGATGTCACTATTAAGCACTGTGACATCAGAATAGAGCATTATATTGACACAAAGGACACTGACACTGTGAAGTCACTATTAAGCACTGTGATTTCAGAATAGAGCATTATGTTGACACAAAGGACACTGTGAATTCACTATTAAGCACTGTGACGGCAGAAGAGAGCATTATGTTGACACAAAGAACACTGTGATGCCACTATTCAGCACTGTGATGTCAGAATAGAGCATTATGTTGACATAAAGGACAGTGTGATGTCACTATACAGCACTGTGACATCCAAATAGTGCATTATGTTGACACAAAGGACATTGTGATGTCAACATTAAGCACTGTGACATCAGAAGAGAGCATTATGTTGACACAGAGGACACTGTGATATCACTATTCAGCACTGTGATGTTAGAATATAGCATTATGATGACACAAAGGACAGTGTGATGTCACCATTTATCACTGTCACATCAGAATAGTGCATTATGTTGACACAAAGGACATTGTGATGTCAGTATTGCACTGTGTAGACATTATGAGGACACTGTGATGTCACTATTGAGCACTGTGACATCAGAATAGAGCATTATGTTGACACAAAGGACACTGTGATGTCACTATTAAGCACTGTGACATCAGAAGAGAGCATTATGTTTGTGATGTGCACTTGACACACAATGGACACTGTGATGTCACTATTTAGCACTGTGACAAAAGAATAGAGCATTATGTTGACACATGGCACTGTGACATCACTAGACAAAAGGACACTGTGATGTCACAGCACAGCAATAAGTTGACACAAAGGACTGTGATGTCACTATTTAGCACTGTGACATCAGAATAGAGCATTATGTGACACACACTGTGATGTCACAGTGACATCAGAAGAGAGCATTATGTTTGTGATGGCACTGTGATGTCACTCTGATGAGCACTGTAGAATAGAGCATTATGTTGACACAAAGGACACTGTGTAAGCACTGTGACATCACAAAGGACACTGTGATGTCACAGCAGCACTGTGAGCACACACAATAGAGACATGTGCACTGTGACATCAGAAGAGAGCATTATGTTGACACAAGGACACTGTGCATGACATCAGCATTATTACAGCACTGCACTGACATCAGATGTACATGGCACACAAAAGGACACTGTGATGTCACTCACTGTCAGCACTGTGACATCCAATAAGCATGTGTTTATGTGTGATGTCACTGACAGCACATGAATAGATGCATATAGAGCATTATGTTGACACAAGGACACTGTGATGTCACTCAGCACTGTGATCAGTATAGAGCATTATGTTGACACACACTGGAGCACTGTGACATCAGCATTATGACACAAAGGACACATGTCAATTAAGCACTGTGACATCAGATGTACAGTGATGTGTAGACACACACTGTGATGTCACTATTTAGCACTGTGACAAAAGAATAGAGCATTATGTTGACACAAAGGAAACTGTGATATCACAATTAAGCACTGTGACATCAGAGTACAGGATTATGTAGACAAAAGGACACTGTGATGTCACTATTGAGCACTGTGATGTTAGAATAGAGCAATAAGTTGACACAAAGGACAGTGTGATGTCACTATTTAGCACTGTGACATCAGAATAGAGCATTATGTTTACACAAAGGACACTGTGATGTCACTATTAAGCCCTGTGACATCAGAAGAGAGCATTATGTTGACACAAACGACAGTGTGATGTCACTATTCAGCACTGTGATGTCAGAATAGAGCATTATGTTGACACAAAGGACATTGTGATGTCACTATTTAGCACTGTGACAAAAGAATAGAGCATTATGTTGACACAAAGGACACTGTGATATCACAATTAAGCACTGTGACATCAGAATACTGGATTATGTAGATAAAAGGACACTGTGATGTCACTATTAAGCACTGTGATGTTAGAATAGAGCAATAAGTTGACACAAAGGACTGTGTGATGTCACTATTTAGCACTGTGACAACAGAATAGTGCATTATGTTGACACAAAGGACATTGTGATGTTACTATTAAGCACTGTGACATCAGAAGAGAGCATTATGTTGACACAAGGACACTGTGATGTCACTATTCAGCACGGTGACATCACAAGAGAGCATTATGTTGACACAAAGGACACTGTGATATCACAATTAAGCACTGACATCAGAACACAGGATTATGTAGACAAAAGGACACTGTGATGTCACTATTCAGCACTGTGATGTTAGAATTGAGCAATAAGTTGACACAAAGGACATTGTGATGTCACTATTAAGCACTGTGACATCAGAATAGAGAATTATAGATGAACAAAAGACACGGTCCTGTCACTATTCAGCACTGGGACATTATCTGAAGACATTATAGAGGCACAATGGACATTGTGATGCCACCGTGTAGCACTGTGACATCATAACAGAGCATTAAAGAAACACAAAGGATATTGTGATATCACCATTTAGCAAGGTGACACCAGAACAATGCATTTTAGAGGCATAGAGGACATTGTGATGTGACTGATAAGCAATGTGACATAAGAATTGAGCATAGAGAAGCAGAAAGGACACTCTGATGTCACTATTCAATAGAGTGTCACCAGAATAGAGCATTATGTTGACACAAAAGACTCTGTGAAGTCAGTATTCAGCACTGTGACTTCAGTATAGAGCATTATGTTGACATAAAGGACACTGTGATGTCACTATACAGCCCTGTGACATCACAATAGAGCATTATATTGACACAAAGGACACTGTGATGTCACTATTAAGCACTGTGACATCAGAAGAGAGAATTATAGATGCACCAAGGAAACTGTCCTGTCACTATTCAGCACTGTCACATCATCTTAAGTCATAATAGAGGCACAAAGGACACTGTGATGTCACTATTCAACACTGCAACATCACCATAAGGCATTATAGACACTCAAAGGACCTTGTGATGTCACTATCCCGCCTTGTGACTTCAGAACAGTGCATTACATAGGCTCCGGCGATATTGTGATGTCACTATTCTGTACTGTGACATCAGAACCATGCATTATAGATTCACAGAGGATATTGTGGTGTCACTATATAGCACCGTGATGTCAGCATTGAGCATTATAGAAGCACAATGGAGACTGTGATGTCAATATTCAGCACAGTGTCACCAGAATACAGCATTATGTTGACACAAAGGACATTGAGATGTCACATTTAAGCACTGTGACGTCAGAATCGTGAATCACAGATGCCCAAAGGACACTGTCCTGTCACTATTCAGCACTGTGACATCATCTTAAGACATTACAGAGGCACAAAGGACACTGTGAAGTCACCATTTAGCCCTGTGACATCAGAATAGTGCATTATATATGTAAAAGGAGACCGTGATGTCACGATTTAGCACTGTGACATCACAATAGTTCATCATATATGCACAAAGGACACTGTGATATCACTCTTTAACACTGTGACATCAGAATATAACATTATGCTGACACAAAGAACATTGTGATGTCACTATTAAGTACTGTGACTTCAGAATAGAACATTATGTTGACCCAAATGACATTGTGATGTCACTATACAGCACTGTGACATCAAAATAGAGCATTATGTTGACACAAAGGACACTGTGAATTCACTATTAAGCACTGTGACAGCAGAAGAGAGCATTATGTTGACACAAAGAACACTGTGATGCCACTATTCAGCACTGTGATGTCAGAATAGAGCATTATGTTGACACAAAGGACAGTTTGATGTCACCATTTATCACTGTCACATCAGAATAGTGCATTATGTTGACACAAAGGACACTGTGATGTCAACATTAAGCACTGTGACATCAGAAGAGAGCATTATGTTGACACAGAGGACACTGTGATGTCACTATTCAGCACTGTGATGGCAGAATAGAGCATTATGATGACACAAAGGACAGTGTGATGTCAGCATTTAGCACTGTGACAACAGAATCTTGCATTATGTTGACACAAAGGACATTGTGATGTCACTATTCAGCACTGTGACATCACAATAGAGCATTATGTTTGCACAAAGGACACTGTGATGTCACTGTTGAGAACTGTGACATCAGAATAGAGCATTATGTTGACACAAAGGACAGTGTGATGTCACCATGTAGCACTGTGACAGTAGAATCGTGCATTATGTTGACACAAAGGACACTGTGATGTCACTATTCGGCACTGTGATGTCAGAATAGAGCATTATGATGACACAAAGGACAGTTTGATGTCACCATTTATCACTGTCACATCAGAATAGTGCATTATGTTGACACAAAGGACATTGTGATATCACTATTCAGCACTGTGACAAAAGAATAGAGCATTATGTTGACACAAAGGACACTGTGATATCACAATTAAGCACTGTGACATCAGAATACTGGATTATGTAGACAAAAGGACACTGTGATGTCACTATTAAGCACTGTGAGGTTAGAATAGAGCAATAAGTTGACACAAAGGACATTGTGATGTCACTATTAAGCACTGTGACATCAGAAGAGAGCATTATGTTGACACAATGGACACTGTGATGTCACTATTCAGCACGGTGACATCACAAGAGAGCATTATGTTGACACAAAGGACAGTGTGATGTCACTATACAGCACTGTGACATCAAAATAGTGCATTATGTTGACACAAAGGACACTGTGATATCACCATTAAGCACTGTGACATCAAAAGAGAGCATTATGTTGACACAGAGGACACTGTGATGTCACTATTCAGCACTGTGATGGCAGAATAGAGCATTATGATGACACAAAGGACAGTGTGATGTCACCATGTAGCACTGTGACAGTAGAATCGTGCATTATGTTGACACAAAGGACATTGTGATGTCACTCTTCAGCACTGTGACATCACAATAGAGCATTATGTTTGCACAAAGGACACTGTGATGTCACTATTAAGCACTGTGACATCAGAATAGAGCATTATATTGACACAAAGGACACTGACACTGTGAAGTCACTATTAAGCACTGTGATTTCAGAATAGAGCATTATGTTGACACAAAGGACACTGTGAATTCACTATTAAGCACTGTGACGGCAGAAGAGAGCATTATGTTGACACAAAGAACACTGTGATGCCACTATTCAGCACTGTGATGTCAGAATAGAGCATTATGTTGACATAAAGGACAGTGTGATGTCACTATACAGCACTGTGACATCCAAATAGTGCATTATGTTGACACAAAGGACATTGTGATGTCAACATTAAGCACTGTGACATCAGAAGAGAGCATTATGTTGACACAGAGGACACTGTGATATCACTATTCAGCACTGTGATGTTAGAATATAGCATTATGATGACACAAAGGACAGTGTGATGTCACCATTTATCACTGTCACATCAGAATAGTGCATTATGTTGACACAAAGGACATTGTGATGTCAGTATTCAGCACTGTGACATCACAATAGAGCATTATGTTTTCACTAAGGACACTGTGATGTCACTATTGAGCACTGTGACATCAGAATAGAGCATTATGTTGACACAAAGGACACTGTGATGTCACTATTAAGCACTGTGACATCAGAAGAGAGCATTATGTTGACACAAAGGACACTGTGATGTCACTATTCAGCACTCAGAATAGAGAATTATGTTGACACAATCATGTCACTATTTAGCACTGTAGAGAATTATGTTGTGTGAGCACTGTGACATCACATGGACACTGTGATGTCACTATTTAGCACTGTGACAAAAGAATAGAGCATTATGTTGACACAAAGGAAACTGTGATATCACAATTAAGCACTGTGACATCAGAGTACAGGATTATGTAGACAAAAGGACACTGTGATGTCACTATTGAGCACTGTGATGTTAGAATAGAGCAATAAGTTGACACAAAGGACAGTGTGATGTCACTATTTAGCACTGTGACATCAGAATAGAGCATTATGTTTACACAAAGGACACTGTGATGTCACTATTAAGCCCTGTGACATCAGAAGAGAGCATTATGTTGACACAAACGACAGTGTGATGTCACTATTCAGCACTGTGATGTCAGAATAGAGCATTATGTTGACACAAAGGACATTGTGATGTCACTATTTAGCACTGTGACAAAAGAATAGAGCATTATGTTGACACAAAGGACACTGTGATATCACAATTAAGCACTGTGACATCAGAATACTGGATTATGTAGATAAAAGGACACTGTGATGTCACTATTAAGCACTGTGATGTTAGAATAGAGCAATAAGTTGACACAAAGGACTGTGTGATGTCACTATTTAGCACTGTGACAACAGAATAGTGCATTATGTTGACACAAAGGACATTGTGATGTTACTATTAAGCACTGTGACATCAGAAGAGAGCATTATGTTGACACAAGGACACTGTGATGTCACTATTCAGCACGGTGACATCACAAGAGAGCATTATGTTGACACAAAGGACACTGTGATATCACAATTAAGCACTGACATCAGAACACAGGATTATGTAGACAAAAGGACACTGTGATGTCACTATTCAGCACTGTGATGTTAGAATTGAGCAATAAGTTGACACAAAGGACATTGTGATGTCACTATTAAGCACTGTGACATCAGAATAGAGAATTATAGATGAACAAAAGACACGGTCCTGTCACTATTCAGCACTGGGACATTATCTGAAGACATTATAGAGGCACAATGGACATTGTGACTGTGCCACACGTGTAGCACTGTGACATCATAACAGAGCATTAAAGAAACACAAAGGATATTGTGATATCACCATTTAGCAAGGTGACACCAGAACAATGCATTTTAGAGGCATAGAGGACATTGTGATGTGACTGATAAGAATGTGACATCAGCATAGAGAGCTGACACTCTGATGTCACTATTCACAGAGTGTCACCAGAATAGAGCATTATGTTGACACAAAAGACTCTGTGAAGTCAGTATTCAGCACTGTGACTTCAGTATAGAGCATTATGTTGACATAAAGGACACTGTGATGTCACTATACAGCCCTGTGACATCACAATAGAGCATTATATTGACACAAAGGACACTGTGATGTCACTATTAAGCACTGTGACATCAGAAGAGAGAATTATAGATGCACCAAGGAAACTGTCCTGTCACTATTCAGCACTGTCACATCATCTTAAGTCATAATAGAGGCACAAAGGACACTGTGATGTCACTATTCAACACTGCAACATCACCATAAGGCATTATAGACACTCAAAGGACCTTGTGATGTCACTATCCCGCCTTGTGACTTCAGAACAGTGCATTACATAGGCTCCGGCGATATTGTGATGTCACTATTCTGTACTGTGACATCAGAACCATGCATTATAGATTCACAGAGGATATTGTGGTGTCACTATATAGCACCGTGATGTCAGCATTGAGCATTATAGAAGCACAATGGAGACTGTGATGTCAATATTCAGCACAGTGTCACCAGAATACAGCATTATGTTGACACAAAGGACATTGAGATGTCACATTTAAGCACTGTGACGTCAGAATCGTGAATCACAGATGCCCAAAGGACACTGTCCTGTCACTATTCAGCACTGTGACATCATCTTAAGACATTACAGAGGCACAAAGGACACTGTGAAGTCACCATTTAGCCCTGTGACATCAGAATAGTGCATTATATATGTAAAAGGAGACCGTGATGTCACGATTTAGCACTGTGACATCACAATAGTTCATCATATATGCACAAAGGACACTGTGATATCACTCTTTAACACTGTGACATCAGAATATAACATTATGCTGACACAAAGAACATTGTGATGTCACTATTAAGTACTGTGACTTCAGAATAGAACATTATGTTGACCCAAATGACATTGTGATGTCACTATACAGCACTGTGACATCAAAATAGAGCATTATGTTGACACAAAGGACACTGTGAATTCACTATTAAGCACTGTGACAGCAGAAGAGAGCATTATGTTGACACAAAGAACACTGTGATGCCACTATTCAGCACTGTGATGTCAGAATAGAGCATTATGTTGACACAAAGGACAGTTTGATGTCACCATTTATCACTGTCACATCAGAATAGTGCATTATGTTGACACAAAGGACACTGTGATGTCAACATTAAGCACTGTGACATCAGAAGAGAGCATTATGTTGACACAGAGGACACTGTGATGTCACTATTCAGCACTGTGATGGCAGAATAGAGCATTATGATGACACAAAGGACAGTGTGATGTCAGCATTTAGCACTGTGACAACAGAATCTTGCATTATGTTGACACAAAGGACATTGTGATGTCACTATTCAGCACTGTGACATCACAATAGAGCATTATGTTTGCACAAAGGACACTGTGATGTCACACTGTGACATCAGCATTATGTTGACACACAGTGTGATGTCATGTAGCACTGTGACAGCATTATGTTGACACAAAGGACACTGTGCACTGTGTCAGCTAGCACTGTGATGTCAGAATAGAGCATTATGATGACACACTGATGTTCACCATTTATCACTGTCACTATCAGAATAGAGCATTATGTGTGACACAAAGGACATTGTGATATCACTATTCAGCACTGTGACATCACAGATGTACTGTGATGTCACACTGTGACCAGCATTATGTTGACACAAAGGACACTGTGATGTCATGTAGACATTATGTTGACACAAAGGACACATGAGCACTGTGACATCATTAGAGGACACATGTTGCACACACACATTGTGATGTCACTATTTAGCACTGTGACAGATGTTGACACATATATTAAGCACTGTGACATCACAGGATTATGTAGACAAAAGGACACTGTGATGTCACTATTCAGCACAGCAATAAGTTGACACACTGTTGTGACATCAGCTGACACACTGTGATGTCACATGACATGCATTATGTTGACACACTGAGCACTGTGACAGATGTTGACACAAAGGACACTGAGCACTGTGTCACACACAATGGCACTATGTTGACACACTGTCACTATTATGTCCTGTGACACACATGTTTGCATTAGACACACTGAGCAGAGATCACTGTATGTGACATTGTGATGTACCAGTGATGACACACTGTGTCACATCAGAATAGTGCATTATCTGAGCACTGTGTAGAGATGAGGACACTGTGATGTACTGTGACATCAGCATTATGTTCTGAGCACTGTGTGATGTCACTATTAAGCACTGTGACATCAGAAGAGAGCATTATGTTGACACAAAGGACACTGTGATGTCACTATTCAGCACTATGACGTCAGAATAGAGAATTATGTTGACACAATGGACACTGTGATGTCACTATTTAGCACTGTGACAAAAGAATAGAGCATTATGTTGACACAAAGGAAACTGTGATATCACAATTAAGCACTGTGACATCAGAGTACAGGATTATGTAGACAAAAGGACACTGTGATGTCACTATTGAGCACTGTGATGTTAGAATAGAGCAATAAGTTGACACAAAGGACAGTGTGATGTCACTATTTAGCACTGTGACATCAGAATAGAGCATTATGTTTACACAAAGGACACTGTGATGTCACTATTAAGCCCTGTGACATCAGAAGAGAGCATTATGTTGACACAAACGACAGTGTGATGTCACTATTCAGCACTGTGATGTCAGAATAGAGCATTATGTTGACACAAAGGACATTGTGATGTCACTATTTAGCACTGTGACAAAAGAATAGAGCATTATGTTGACACAAAGGACACTGTGATATCACAATTAAGCACTGTGACATCAGAATACTGGATTATGTAGATAAAAGGACACTGTGATGTCACTATTAAGCACTGTGAGGTTAGAATAGAGCAATAAGTTGACACAAAGGACTGTGTGATGTCACTATTTAGCACTGTGACAACAGAATAGTGCATTATGTTGACACAAAGGACATTGTGATGTTACTATTAAGCACTGTGACATCAGAAGAGAGCATTATGTTGACACAAGGACACTGTGATGTCACTATTCAGCACGGTGACATCACAAGAGAGCATTATGTTGACACAAAGGACACTGTGATATCACAATTAAGCACTGACATCAGAACACAGGATTATGTAGACAAAAGGACACTGTGATGTCACTATTCAGCACTGTGATGTTAGAATTGAGCAATAAGTTGACACAAAGGACATTGTGATGTCACTATTAAGCACTGTGACATCAGAATAGAGAATTATAGATGAACAAAAGACACGGTCCTGTCACTATTCAGCACTGGGACATTATCTGAAGACATTATAGAGGCACAATGGACATTGTGATGCCACCGTGTAGCACTGTGACATCATAACAGAGCATTAAAGAAACACAAAGGATATTGTGATATCACCATTTAGCAAGGTGACACCAGAACAATGCATTTTAGAGGCATAGAGGACATTGTGATGTGACTGATAAGCAATGTGACATAAGAATTGAGCATAGAGAAGCAGAAAGGACACTCTGATGTCACTATTCAATAGAGTGTCACCAGAATAGAGCATTATGTTGACACAAAAGACTCTGTGAAGTCAGTATTCAGCACTGTGACTTCAGTATAGAGCATTATGTTGACATAAAGGACACTGTGATGTCACTATACAGCCCTGTGACATCACAATAGAGCATTATATTGACACAAAGGACACTGTGATGTCACTATTAAGCACTGTGACATCAGAAGAGAGAATTATAGATGCACCAAGGAAACTGTCCTGTCACTATTCAGCACTGTCACATCATCTTAAGTCATAATAGAGGCACAAAGGACACTGTGATGTCACTATTCAACACTGCAACATCACCATAAGGCATTATAGACACTCAAAGGACCTTGTGATGTCACTATCCCGCCTTGTGACTTCAGAACAGTGCATTACATAGGCTCCGGCGATATTGTGATGTCACTATTCTGTACTGTGACATCAGAACCATGCATTATAGATTCACAGAGGATATTGTGGTGTCACTATATAGCACCGTGATGTCAGCATTGAGCATTATAGAAGCACAATGGAGACTGTGATGTCAATATTCAGCACAGTGTCACCAGAATACAGCATTATGTTGACACAAAGGACATTGAGATGTCACATTTAAGCACTGTGACGTCAGAATCGTGAATCACAGATGCCCAAAGGACACTGTCCTGTCACTATTCAGCACTGTGACATCATCTTAAGACATTACAGAGGCACAAAGGACACTGTGAAGTCACCATTTAGCCCTGTGACATCAGAATAGTGCATTATATATGTAAAAGGAGACCATGATGTCACGATTTAGCACTGTGACATCACAATAGTTCATCATATATGCACAAAGGACACTGTGATATCACTCTTTAACACTGTGACATCAGAATATAACATTATGCTGACACAAAGAACATTGTGATGTCACTATTAAGTACTGTGACTTCAGAATAGAACATTATGTTGACCCAAATGACATTGTGATGTCACTATACAGCACTGTGACATCAAAATAGAGCATTATGTTGACACAAAGGACACTGTGAATTCACTATTAAGCACTGTGACAGCAGAAGAGAGCATTATGTTGACACAAAGAACACTGTGATGCCACTATTCAGCACTGTGATGTCAGAATAGAGCATTATGTTGACACAAAGGACAGTTTGATGTCACCATTTATCACTGTCACATCAGAATAGTGCATTATGTTGACACAAAGGACACTGTGATGTCAACATTAAGCACTGTGACATCAGAAGAGAGCATTATGTTGACACAGAGGACACTGTGATGTCACTATTCAGCACTGTGATGGCAGAATAGAGCATTATGATGACACAAAGGACAGTGTGATGTCAGCATTTAGCACTGTGACAACAGAATCTTGCATTATGTTGACACAAAGGACATTGTGATGTCACTATTCAGCACTGTGACATCACAATAGAGCATTATGTTTGCACAAAGGACACTGTGATGTCACTGTTGAGAACTGTGACATCAGAATAGAGCATTATGTTGACACAAAGGACAGTGTGATGTCACCATGTAGCACTGTGACAGTAGAATCGTGCATTATGTTGACACAAAGGACACTGTGATGTCACTATTCGGCACTGTGATGTCAGAATAGAGCATTATGATGACACAAAGGACAGTTTGATGTCACCATTTATCACTGTCACATCAGAATAGTGCATTATGTTGACACAAAGGACATTGTGATATCACTATTCATGCACTGTGACATCACAATAGAGCATTATGTTTTCACAAAGGACACTGTGATGTCACTATTCAGCACTGTGATGTCAGAATAGAGCATTATGTTGACACAAAGGACATTGTGATGTCACTATTTAGCACTGTGACAAAAGAATAGAGCATTATGTTGACACAAAGGACACTGTGATATCACAATTAAGCACTGTGACATCAGAATACAGGATTATGTAGACAAAAGGACACTGTGATGTCACTATTCAGCACTGTAATGTTAGAATAGAGCAATAAGTTGACACAAAGGACAATGTGATGTCACTATTTAGCACTGTGACATCAGAAGAGAGCATTATGTTGACACTATGGAAACTGTGATGTCACTATTAAGCCCCGTGACATCAGAAGGGAGCATTATGTTGACACAAAGGACACTGTGATGTCACTATTCAGCACTGTGACAAAAGAATAGAGCATTATGTTGACACAAAGGACACTGTGATATCACAATTAAGCACTGTGACATCAGAATACTGGATTATGTAGACAAAAGGACACTGTGATGTCACTATTAAGCACTGTGAGGTTAGAATAGAGCAATAAGTTGACACAAAGGACATTGTGATGTCACTATTAAGCACTGTGACATCAGAAGAGAGCATTATGTTGACACAATGGACACTGTGATGTCACTATTCAGCACGGTGACATCACAAGAGAGCATTATGTTGACACAAAGGACAGTGTGATGTCACTATACAGCACTGTGACATCAAAATAGTGCATTATGTTGACACAAAGGACACTGTGATATCACCATTAAGCACTGTGACATCAAAAGAGAGCATTATCTTGACACAGAGGACACTGTGATGTCACTATTCAGCACTGTGATGGCAAAATAGAGCATTATGATGACACAAAGGACAGTGTGATGTCACCATGTAGCACTGTGACAGTAGAATCGTGCATTATGTTGACACAAAGGACATTGTGATGTCACTCTTCAGCACTGTGACATGACAATAGAGCATTATGTTTGCACAAAGGACACTGTGATGTCACTATTAAGCACTGTGACATCAGAATAGAGCATTATATTGACACAAAGGACACTGACACTGTGAAGTCACTATTAAGCACTGTGATTTCAGAATAGAGCATTATGTTGACACAAAGGACACTGTGAATTCACTATTAAGCACTGTGACGGCAGAAGAGAGCATTATGTTGACACAAAGAACACTGTGATGCCACTATTCAGCACTGTGATGTCAGAATAGAGCATTATGTTGACATAAAGGACAGTGTGATGTCACTATACAGCACTGTGACATCCAAATAGTGCATTATGTTGACACAAAGGACATTGTGATGTCAACATTAAGCACTGTGACATCAGAAGAGAGCATTATGTTGACACAGAGGACACTGTGATATCACTATTCAGCACTGTGATGTTAGAATATAGCATTATGATGACACAAAGGACAGTGTGATGTCACCATTTATCACTGTCACATCAGAATAGTGCATTATGTTGACACAAAGGACATTGTGATGTCAGTATTCAGCACTGTGACATCACAATAGAGCATTATGTTTTCACTAAGGACACTGTGATGTCACTATTGAGCACTGTGACATCAGAATAGAGCGTTATGTTGACACAAAGGACACTGTGATGTCACTCTTAAGCACTGTGACATCAGAAGAGAGCATTATGTTGACACAAAGGACACTGTGATGTCACTATTCAGCACTATGATGTCAGATTAGAGAATTATGTTGACACAATGGACATTGTGATGTCACTATTTAGCACTGTGACAAAAGAATAGAGCATTATGTTGACACAAAGGAAACTGTGATATCACAATTAAGCACTGTGACATCAGAGTACAGGATTATGTAGACAAAAGGACACTGTGATGTCACTATTGAGCACTGTGATGTTAGAATAGAGCAATAAGTTGACACAAAGGACAGTGTGATGTCACTATTTAGCACTGTGACATCAGAATAGAGCATTATGTTTACACAAAGGACACTGTGATGTCACTATTAAGCCCTGTGACATCAGAAGAGAGCATTATGTTGACACAAACGACAGTGTGATGTCACTATTCAGCACTGTGATGTCAGAATAGAGCATTATGTTGACACAAAGGACATTGTGATGTCACTATTTAGCACTGTGACAAAAGAATAGAGCATTATGATGACACAAAGGACACTGTGATATCACAATTAAGTACTGTGACATCAGAATACTGGATTATGTAGATAAAAGGACACTGTGATGTCACTATTAAGCACTGTGATGTTAGAATAGAGCAATAAGTTGACACAAAGGACTGTGTGATGTCACTATTTAGCACTGTGACAACAGAATAGTGCATTATGTTGACACAAAGGACATTGTGATGTTACTATTAAGCACTGTGACATCAGAAGAGAGCATTATGTTGACACAAGGACACTGTGATGTCACTATTCAGCACGGTGACATCACAAGAGAGCATTATGTTGACACAAAGGACACTGTGATATCACAATTAAGCACTGACATCAGAACACAGGATTATGTAGACAAAAGGACACTGTGATGTCACTATTCAGCACTGTGATGTTAGAATTGAGCAATAAGTTGACACAAAGGACATTGTGATGTCACTATTAAGCACTGTGACATCAGAATAGAGAATTATAGATGAACAAAAGACACGGTCCTGTCACTATTCAGCACTGGGACATTATCTGAAGACATTATAGAGGCACAATGGACATTGTGATGCCACCGTGTAGCACTGTGACATCATAACAGAGCATTAAAGAAACACAAAGGATATTGTGATATCACCATTTAGCAAGGTGACACCAGAACAATGCATTTTAGAGGCATAGAGGACATTGTGATGTGACTGATAAGCAATGTGACATAAGAATTGAGCATAGAGAAGCAGAAAGGACACTCTGATGTCACTATTCAATAGAGTGTCACCAGAATAGAGCATTATGTTGACACAAAAGACTCTGTGAAGTCAGTATTCAGCACTGTGACTTCAGTATAGAGCATTATGTTGACATAAAGGACACTGTGATGTCACTATACAGCCCTGTGACATCACAATAGAGCATTATATTGACACAAAGGACACTGTGATGTCACTATTAAGCACTGTGACATCAGAAGAGAGAATTATAGATGCACCAAGGAAACTGTCCTGTCACTATTCAGCACTGTCACATCATCTTAAGTCATAATAGAGGCACAAAGGACACTGTGATGTCACTATTCAACACTGCAACATCACCATAAGGCATTATAGACACTCAAAGGACCTTGTGATGTCACTATCCCGCCTTGTGACTTCAGAACAGTGCATTACATAGGCTCCGGCGATATTGTGATGTCACTATTCTGTACTGTGACATCAGAACCATGCATTATAGATTCACAGAGGATATTGTGGTGTCACTATATAGCACCGTGATGTCAGCATTGAGCATTATAGAAGCACAATGGAGACTGTGATGTCAATATTCAGCACAGTGTCACCAGAATACAGCATTATGTTGACACAAAGGACATTGAGATGTCACATTTAAGCACTGTGACGTCAGAATCGTGAATCACAGATGCCCAAAGGACACTGTCCTGTCACTATTCAGCACTGTGACATCATCTTAAGACATTACAGAGGCACAAAGGACACTGTGATGTCACCATTTAGCCCTGTGACATCAGAATAGTGCATTATATATGTAAAAGGAGACCGTGATGTCACGATTTAGCACTGTGACATCACAATAGTTCATCATATATGCACAAAGTACACTGTGATATCACTATTTAACACTGTGACACCAGAATATAACATTATGCTGACACAAAGAACATTGTGATGTCACTATTAAGTACTGTGACTTCAGAATAGAACATTATGTTGACCCAAATGACATTGTGATGTCACTATACAGCACTGTGACATCAAAATAGAGCATTATGTTGACACAAAGGACACTGTGAATTCACTATTAAGCACTGTGACAGCAGAAGAGAGCATTATGTTGACACAAAGAACACTGTGATGCCACTATTCAGCACTGTGATGTCAGAATAGAGCATTATGTTGACACAAAGGACAGTTTGATGTCACCATTTATCACTGTCACATCAGAATAGTGCATTATGTTGACACAAAGGACACTGTGATGTCAACATTAAGCACTGTGACATCAGAAGAGAGCATTATGTTGACACAGAGGACACTGTGATGTCACTATTCAGCACTGTGATGGCAGAATAGAGCATTATGATGACACAAAGGACAGTGTGATGTCAGCATTTAGCACTGTGACAACAGAATCTTGCATTATGTTGACACAAAGGACATTGTGATGTCACTATTCAGCACTGTGACATCACAATAGAGCATTATGTTTGCACAAAGGACACTGTGATGTCACTGTTGAGAACTGTGACATCAGAATAGAGCATTATGTTGACACAAAGGACACTGTGATGTCACTATTAAGCACTGTGACATCAGAAGAGAGCATTATGTTGACACAAAGGACACTGTGATGTCACTATTCGGCACTGTGATGTCAGAATAGAGCATTATGATGACACAAAGGACAGTTTGATGTCACCATTTATCACTGTCACATCAGAATAGTGCATTATGTTGACACAAAGGACATTGTGATATCACTATTCAGCACTGTGACATCACAATAGAGCATTATGTTTTCACAAAGGACACTGTGATGTCACTGTTGAGAACTGTGACATCAGAATAGAGCATTATGTTGACACAAAGGACACTGTGATGTCACTATACAGCACTGTGACATCACAATAGAGCATTATGTTGACACAAAGGACACTGTGATGTCACTATTAAGCACTGTGACATCAGAAGAGAGCATTATGTTGACACAAAGGACACTGTGATGTCAATATTCAGCACTGTGATGTCAGAATAGAGAATTATGTTGATACAATGGACATTGTGATGTCACTATTTAGCACTGTGACAAAAGAATAGAGCATTATGTTGACACAAAGGAAAATGTGATATCACAATTAAGCACTGTGACATCAGAATACAGGATTATGTAGACAAAAGGACACTGTGATGTCACTATTCAGCACTGTAATGTTAGAATAGAGCAATAAGTTGACACAAAGGACAATGTGATGTCACTATTTAGCACTGTGACATCAGAAGAGAGCATTATGTTGACACTATGGAAACTGTGATGTCACTATTAAGCCCCGTGACATCAGAAGAGAGCATTATGTTGACACAAAGGACAGTGTGATGTCACTATTCAGCACTGTGACAAAAGAATAGAGCATTATGTTGACACAAAGGACACTGTGATATCACAATTAAGCACTGTGACATCAGAATACTGGATTATGTAGACAAAAGGACACTGTGATGTCACTATTAAGCACTGTGAGGTTAGAATAGAGCAATAAGTTGACACAAAGGACATTGTGATGTCACTATTAAGCACTGTGACATCAGAAGAGAGCATGTGGACACTGTGATGTCACTATTCAGCACTGACATGCATTATGTTGTTTGATGTCACTATACAGCATTGTGACATCAGTGCATTATGTTGACACAAAGGACACTGTGATATCACCATTAAGCACTGTGACATCAAAAGAGAGCATTATGTTGACACAGAGGACACTGTGATGTCACTATTCAGCACTGTGACAGAATAGAGCATTATGATGACACAAAGGACAGTGTGATGTCACCATGTAGCACTGTGACAGTAGAATCGTGCATTATGTTGACACAAAGGACATTGTGATGTCACTCTTCAGCACTGTGACATCACAATAGAGCATTATGTTTGCACAAAGGACACTGTGATGTCACTATTAAGCACTGTGACATCAGAATAGAGCATTATATTGACACAAAGGACACTGACACTGTGAAGTCACTATTAAGCACTGTGATTTCAGAATAGAGCATTATGTTGACACAAAGGACACTGTGAATTCACTATTAAGCACTGTGACGGCAGAAGAGAGCATTAAGTTGACACAAAGAACACTGTGATGACTATTCAGCACTGTGATGTCAGAATAGAGCATTATGTTGACATAAAGGACAGTGTGATGTCACTATACAGCACTGTGACATCCAAATAGTGCATTATGTTGACACAAAGGACATTGTGATGTCAACATTAAGCACTGTGACATCAGAAGAGAGCATTATGTTGACACAGAGGACACTGTGATATCACTATTCAGCACTGTGATGTCAGAATATAGCACAAAGGACATTGTGATGTCAACATTAAGCACTGTGACATCAGAAGAGAGCATTATGTTGACACAGAGGACACTGTGATGTCACTATTCAGCACTGTGATATCAGAATAGAGCATTATGATGACACAAAGGACAGTGTGATGTCAGCATTTAGCACTGTGACAACAGAATCTTGCATTATGTTGACACAAAGGACATTGTGATGTCACTATTCAGCACTGTGACATCACAATAGAGCATTATGTTTGCACAAAGGACACTGTGATGTCACTGTTGAGAACTGTGACATCAGAATAGAGCATTATGTTGACACAAAGGACACTGTGATGTCACTATTAAGCACTGTGACATCAGAAGAGAGCATTATGTTGACACAAAGGACACTGTGATGTCACTATTCGGCACTGTGATGTCAGAATATAGCATTATGATGACACAAAGGACAGTTTGATGTCACCATTTATCACTGTCACATCAGAATAGTGCATTATGTTGACACAAAGGACATTGTGATATCACTATTCAGCACTGTGACATCACAATAGAGCATTATGTTTTCACAAAGGACACTGTGATGTCACTGTTGAGAACTGTGACATCAGAATAGAGCATTATGTTGACACAAAGGACACTGTGATGTCACTATACAGCACTGTGACATCACAATAGAGCATTATGTTGACACAAAGGACACTGTGATGTCACTATTAAGCACTGTGACATCAGAAGAGAGCATTATGTTGACACAAAGGACACTGTGATGTCAATATTCAGCACTGTGATGTCAGAATAGAGAATTATGTTGATACAATGGACATTGTGATGTCACTATTTAGCACTGTGACAAAAGAATAGAGCATTATGTTGACACAAAGGAAAATGTGATATCACAATTAAGCACTGTGACATCAGAATACAGGATTATGTAGACAAAAGGACACTGTGATGTCACTATTCAGCACTGTAATGTTAGAATAGAGCAATAAGTTGACACAAAGGACAATGTGATGTCACTATTTAGCACTGTGACATCAGAAGAGAGCATTATGTTGACACTATGGAAACTGTGATGTCACTATTAAGCCCCGTGACATCAGAAGAGAGCATTATGTTGACACAAAGGACAGTGTGATGTCACTATTCAGCACTGTGACAAAAGAATAGAGCATTATGTTGACACAAAGGACACTGTGATATCACAATTAAGCACTGTGACATCAGAATACTGGATTATGTAGACAAAAGGACACTGTGATGTCACTATTAAGCACTGTGAGGTTAGAATAGAGCAATAAGTTGACACAAAGGACATTGTGATGTCACTATTAAGCACTGTGACATCAGAAGAGAGCATTATGTTGACACAATGGACACTGTGATGTCACTATACAGCACGGTGACATCACAAGAGAGCATTATGTTGACACAAAGGACAGTGTGATGTCACTATACAGCACTGTGACATCAAAATAGTGCATTATGTTGACACAAAGGACACTGTGATATCACCATTAAGCACTGTGACATCAAAAGAGAGCATTATGTTGACACAGAGGACACTGTGATGTCACTATTCAGCACTGTGATGTCAGAATAGAGCATTATGATGACACAAAGGACAGTGTGATGTCACCATTTATCACTGTCACATCAGAATAGTGCATTATGTTGACACAAAGGACATTGTGATGTCAGTATTCAGCACTGTGACATCACAATAGAGCATTATGTTTTCACTAAGGACACTGTGATGTCACTATTGAGCACTGTGACATCAGAATAGAGCATTATGTTGACACAAAGGACACTGTGATGTCACTATACAGCACTGTGACATCACAATAGAGCATTATGTTGACAAAAAGGACACTGTGATGTCACTCTTAAGCACTGTGACATCAGAAGAGAGCATTATGTTGACACAAAGGACACTGTGATGTCACTATTCAGCACTATGATGTCAGAATAGAGAATTATGTTGACACAATGGACATTGTGATGTCACTATTTAGCACTGTGACAAAAGAATAGAGCATTATGTTGACACAAAGGAAACTGTGATATCACAATTAAGCACTGTGACATCAGAGTACAGGATTATGTAGACAAAAGGACACTGTGATGTCACTATTGAGCACTGTGATGTTAGAATAGAGCAATAAGTTGACACAAAGGACAGTGTGATGTCACTATTTAGCACTGTGACATCAGAATAGAGCATTATGTTTACACAAAGGACATTGTGATGTCACTATTAAGCCCTGTGACATCAGAAGAGAGCATTATGTTGACACAAACGACAGTGTGATGTCACTATTCAGCACTGTGATGTCAGAATAGAGCATTATGTTGACACAAAGGACATTGTGATGTCACTATTTAGCACTGTGACAAAAGAATAGAGCATTATGTTGACACAAAGGACACTGTGATATCACAATTAAGCACTGTGACATCAGAATACTGGATTATGTAGATAAAAGGACACTGTGATGTCACTATTAAGCAATGTGAGGTTAGTATAGAGCAATAAGTTGACACAAAGGACTGTGTGATGTCACTATTTAGCACTGTGACAACAGAATAGTGCATTATGTTGACACAAAGGACATTGTGATGTTACTATTAAGCACTGTGACATCAGAAGAGAACATTATGTTGACACAAGGACACTGTGATGTCACTATTCAGCACGGTGACATCACAAGAGAGCATTATGTTGACACAAAGGACACTGTGATATCACAATTAAGCACTGACATCAGAACACAGGATTATGTAGACAAAAGGACACTGTGATGTCACTATTCAGCACTGTGATGTTAGAATTGAGCAATAAGTTGACACAAAGGACATTGTGATGTCACTATTAAGCACTGTGACATCAGAATAGAGAATTATTGATGAACAAAAGACACGGTCCTGTCACTATTCAGCACTGGGACATTATCTGAAGACATTATAGAGGCACAATGGACATTGTGATGCCACCGTGTAGCACTGTGACATCATAACAGAGCATTAAAGAAACACAAAGGATATTGTGATATCACCATTTAGCAAGGTGACACCAGAACAATGCATTTTAGAGGCATAGAGGACATTGTGATGTGACTGATAAGCAATGTGACATAAGAATTGAGCATAGAGAAGCAGAAAGGACACTCTGATGTCACTATTCAATAGAGTGTCACCAGAATAGAGCATTATGTTGACACAAAAGACTCTGTGAAGTCAGTATTCAGCACTGTGACTTCAGTATAGAGCATTATGTTGACATAAAGGACACTGTGATGTCACTATACAGCCCTGTGACATCACAATAGAGCATTATATTGACACAAAGGACACTGTGATGTCACTATTAAGCACTGTGACATCAGAAGAGAGAATTATAGATGCACCAAGGAAACTGTCCTGTCACTATTCAGCACTGTCACATCATCTTAAGTCATAATAGAGGCACAAAGGACACTGTGATGTCACTATTCAACACTGCAACATCACCATAAGGCATTATAGACACTCAAAGGACCTTGTGATGTCACTATCCCGCCTTGTGACTTCAGAACAGTGCATTACATAGGCTCCGGCGATATTGTGATGTCACTATTCTGTACTGTGACATCAGAACCATGCATTATAGATTCACAGAGGATATTGTGGTGTCACTATATAGCACCGTGATGTCAGCATTGAGCATTATAGAAGCACAATGGAGACTGTGATGTCAATATTCAGCACAGTGTCACCAGAATACAGCATTATGTTGACACAAAGGACATTGAGATGTCACATTTAAGCACTGTGACGTCAGAATCGTGAATCACAGATGCCCAAAGGACACTGTCCTGTCACTATTCAGCACTGTGACATCATCTTAAGACATTACAGAGGCACAAAGGACACTGTGATGTCACCATTTAGCCCTGTGACATCAGAATAGTGCATTATATATGTAAAAGGAGACCGTGATGTCACGATTTAGCACTGTGACATCACAATCGTTCATCATATATGCACAAAGGACACTGTGATATCACTCTTTAACACTGTGACATCAGAATATAACATTATGCTGGCACAAAGAACATTGTGATGTCACTATTAAGTACTGTGACTTCAGAATAGAACATTATGTTGACCCAAATGACATTGTGATGTCACTATACAGCACTGTGACATCAAAATAGAGCATTATGTTGACACAAAGGACACTGTGAATTCACTATTAAGCACTGTGACAGCAGAAGAGAGCATTATGTTGACACAAAGAACACTGTGATGCCACTATTCAGCACTGTGATGTCAGAATAGAGCATTATGTTGACACAAAGGACAGTTTGATGTCACCATTTATCACTGTCACATCAGAATAGTGCATTATGTTGACACAAAGGACACTGTGATGTCAACATTAAGCACTGTGACATCAGAAGAGAGCATTATGTTGACACAGAGGACACTGTGATGTCACTATTCAGCACTGTGATGGCAGAATAGAGCATTATGATGACACAAAGGACAGTGTGATGTCAGCATTTAGCACTGTGACAACAGAATCTTGCATTATGTTGACACAAAGGACATTGTGATGTCACTATTCAGCACTGTGACATCACAATAGAGCATTATGTTTGCACAAAGGACACTGTGATGTCACTGTTGAGAACTGTGACATCAGAATAGAGCATTATGTTGACACAAAGGACAGTGTGATGTCACCATGTAGCACTGTGACACATTATGTTGACACAAAGGACACTGTGATGTCACTATTCGGCACTGTGATGTCAGAATAGAGCATTATGATGACACAAAGGACAGTTTGATGTCACCATTTATCACTGTCACATCAGTGCATTATGTTGACACAAAGGACTCACTATTCAGCACTGTGTGATACACATGTCACACTGTGACATCAGATGTTGACACAAAGGACACTGTGCATGTCACTATGTTACACTGTAAGCACTGTGACATGCATTATGTTGACACAAGGACACTGTGATGGCACCCACGATGACACTGTGACAGCATTATGTTTGTGAGCACTGTGTCACACACACTGATGGCACAAATAGAACATGTTGTGACACAGATGAGCACTAGAGCAATAAGTTGACACACTGTAGCACTGTGACATCAGAAGAGAGCATTATGTTACACAAAGGTGTGATGTCACTATTAAGCCCTGTGACATCAGAAGAGAGCATTATGTTGACACAAAGACAGTGTGATGGACATGTCAGAATAGAGCATTATGTTGACACACAGGAGCACACAGCATTATGTTCACTATATTAAGCACTGTGACATCACAGGATTATGTAGACAAAAGGACACTGTGATGTCACTATTCAGCACTGTGATGTTAGAATTGAGCAATAAGTTGACACAAAGGACATTGTGATGTCACTATTAAGCACTGTGACATCAGAATAGAGAATTATGATGAACAAAAGACACGGTCCTGTCACTATTCAGCACTGGGACATTATCTGAAGACATTATAGAGGCACAATGGACATTGTGATGCCACCGTGTAGCACTGTGACATCATAACAGAGCATTAAAGAAACACAAAGGATATTGTGATATCACCATTTAGCAAGGTGACACCAGAACAATGCATTTTAGAGGCATAGAGGACATTGTGATGTGACTGATAAGCAATGTGACATAAGAATTGAGCATAGAGAAGCAGAAAGGACACTCTGATGTCACTATTCAATAGAGTGTCACCAGAATAGAGCATTATGTTGACACAAAAGACTCTGTGAAGTCAGTATTCAGCACTGTGACTTCAGTATAGAGCATTATGTTGACATAAAGGACACTGTGATGTCACTATACAGCCCTGTGACATCACAATAGAGCATTATATTGACACAAAGGACACTGTGATGTCACTATTAAGCACTGTGACATCAGAAGAGAGAATTATAGATGCACCAAGGAAACTGTCCTGTCACTATTCAGCACTGTCACATCATCTTAAGTCATAATAGAGGCACAAAGGACACTGTGATGTCACTATTCAACACTGCAACATCACCATAAGGCATTATAGACACTCAAAGGACCTTGTGATGTCACTATCCCGCCTTGTGACTTCAGAACAGTGCATTACATAGGCTCCGGCGATATTGTGATGTCACTATTCTGTACTGTGACATCAGAACCATGCATTATAGATTCACAGAGGATATTGTGGTGTCACTATATAGCACCGTGATGTCAGCATTGAGCATTATAGAAGCACAATGGAGACTGTGATGTCAATATTCAGCACAGTGTCACCAGAATACAGCATTATGTTGACACAAAGGACATTGAGATGTCACATTTAAGCACTGTGACGTCAGAATCGTGAATCACAGATGCCCAAAGGACACTGTCACTGTGACATCATATTGACACAGACTGTGACATCACAATGACATTTAGCACTGTGAGGCACAAAACACTGTGACACTGTGACATCAGATGCTCACAAAGAACATTGTGATGTCACTATTAAGTACTGTGACTTCAGAATAGAACATTATGTTGACCCAAATGACATTGTGATGTCACTATACAGCACTGTGACATCAAAATAGAGCATTATGTTGACACAAAGGACACTGTGAGCACTGTGACAGCAGAAGAGAGCATTATGTTGACACAAAGAACACTGTGATGCCACTATTCAGCACTGTGATGTCAGAATAGAGCATTATGTTGACACACTGATGAGCACTGTGACATCAGAATAGTGCATTATGTTGACACAAAGGACACTGTGATGAGCACTGTGACATCTTTAACACTGTGACATCAGCATACATCAGCCACTGTAATTATGTTGACACAAAGGACATGATGTGACTGTGTCTATTAATGACACTGTTCTCACTGTGATGTATGAATAGAGCATTATGTTGACACACACTGTGATGACATGTGTGATGTCCTACCACACTGATGACACCCAATGACACTGATTATGTGACATGACACAAAGGACACTGTATTCACAGATAATCATGAGTGTGACACAGATAGATGAGACACTGACACAATTATGTTGACACACTGTTATGAAGATGTCATGCACTGTGTAGAGCATTATGTACTGTGAGCACTGTGATGTCAGAATAGAGCATTATGTGACACAAAGGACAGTGATGACTGTTATAGAGCATTATGCACAAAGGACACTGTCACATTCACTGTGACATCAGAATGCATTATGTTGACACAAAGGACACTGTGATGTCACTATCAGCACTGTGACATCACAATAGAGCATTATGTTGACACAAAGGACACATGTCACTATTAAGCACTGACATGAGATGTTCTGTGATGAGCACATGTCCACACAGATGAGCACTGTGACCATTATGTTGACACTGAGCACTGTGACATCAGAATACAGGATTATGTAGACAAAAGGACACTGTGATGTCACTATTCAGCACAGAATAGAGCAATAATGACACAAAGGACAATGTGATGAGCACTGTGACATCAGAAGATGCATTATGTTGACACTTGTGATGATGTCACATTATGTTAATGAGCACTTGAGCATTATGAGCACTGTGACAAAAGGAGCATTATGTTGACACAAAGAACACTGTGATGCCACTATTCAGCACTGTGATGTCAGAATAGAGCATTATGTTGACACAAAGACTGATGTCACTATAGCACTGTGACATCAAATAGTGCATTATGTTGACACAAAGGACACTGTGATGCATTAAGCACTGTGACATCAGAAGAGAGCATTATGTTGACACAGAGGACACTGTGATGTCACTATTCAGCACTGTGACAGAATAGAGCATTATGATGACACAAAGGACAGTGTGATGTCAGCATTTAGCATCAGAATACTGGCATGTGTATCACACACATGTCACTATTACTGTCTTGAATATAGAGCATTATGCACACAAAGGACAGTGTGATCAGTGATGCATCTGAATCACATGTGCACTGTGACATAGAGCATTATGTTGACACAAAGGACACTGTGATGTCACTATTCAGCACTGTGACATCAGAATAGAGCATTATGTTCACTGTGATGTTACTGTGACAATGTGATGTCACTATTTAGCACTGTGACATCAGAAGAGAGCATTATGTTGACACTATGGAAACTGTGATGTCACTATTAAGCCCCGTGACATGCATTATGTTGACACAAAGGACAGTGTGATGTCACTATTCAGCACTGTGACAAAAGAATAGAGCATTATGTTGACACAAAGGACACTGTGATATCACAATTAAGCACTGTGACATCAGAATACTGGATTATGTAGACAAAAGGACACTGTGATGTCACTATTAAGACTGTGAGGTTAGAATAGAGCAATAAGTTGACACAAAGGACATTGTGATGTCACAGACACACTGTGTGACTATCAGAAGAGAGCATTATGTTGACACAAAGGACACTGTGTGATGTCAATTCATTATGTTGACACAGCGAGCATTATGTTCACATCACAAGAGAGCATTATGTTGACACAAAGGACACTGTGATATCACAATTAAGCACTGACATCAGAACACAGGATTATGTAGACAAAAGGACACTGTGATGTCACTATTCAGCACTGTGATGTTAGAATTGAGCAATAAGTTGACACAAAGGACATTGTGATGTCACTATTAAGCACTGTGACATCAGAATAGAGAATTATAGATGAACAAAAGACACGGTCCTGTCCCTATTCAGCACTGGGACATTATCTGAAGACATTATAGAGGCACAATGGACATTGTGATGCCACCGTGTAGCACTGTGACATCATAACAGAGCATTAAAGAAACACAAAGGATATTGTGATATCACCATTTAGCAAGGTGACACCAGAACAATGCATTTTAGAGGCATAGAGGACATTGTGATGTGACTGATAAGCAATGTGACATAAGAATTGAGCATAGAGAAGCAGAAAGGACACTCTGATGTCACTATTCAATAGAGTGTCACCAGAATAGAGCATTATGTTGACACAAAAGACTCTGTGAAGTCAGTATTCAGCACTGTGACTTCAGTATAGAGCATTATGTTGACATAAAGGACACTGTGATGTCACTATACAGCCCTGTGACATCACAATAGAGCATTATATTGACACAAAGGACACTGTGATGTCACTATTAAGCACTGTGACATCAGAAGAGAGAATTATAGATGCACCAAGGAAACTGTCCTGTCACTATTCAGCACTGTCACATCATCTTAAGTCATAATAGAGGCACAAAGGACACTGTGATGTCACTATTCAACACTGCAACATCACCATAAGGCATTATAGACACTCAAAGGACCTTGTGATGTCACTATCCCGCCTTGTGACTTCAGAACAGTGCATTACATAGGCTCCGGCGATATTGTGATGTCACTATTCTGTACTGTGACATCAGAACCATGCATTATAGATTCACAGAGGATATTGTGGTGTCACTATATAGCACCGTGATGTCAGCATTGAGCATTATAGAAGCACAATGGAGACTGTGATGTCAATATTCAGCACAGTGTCACCAGAATACAGCATTATGTTGACACAAAGGACATTGAGATGTCACATTTAAGCACTGTGACGTCAGAATCGTGAATCACAGATGCCCAAAGGACACTGTCCTGTCACTATTCAGCACTGTGACATCATCTTAAGACATTACAGAGGCACAAAGGACACTGTGAAGTCACCATTTAGCCCTGTGACATCAGAATAGTGCATTATATATGTAAAAGGAGACCGTGATGTCACGATTTAGCACTGTGACATCACAATAGTTCATCATATATGCACAAAGGACACTGTGATATCACTCTTTAACACTGTGACATCAGAATATAACATTATGCTGACACAAAGAACATTGTGATGTCACTATTAAGTACTGTGACTTCAGAATAGAACATTATGTTGACCCAAATGACATTGTGATGTCACTATACAGCACTGTGACATCAAAATAGAGCATTATGTTGACACAAAGGACACTGTGAATTCACTATTAAGCACTGTGACAGCAGAAGAGAGCATTATGTTGACACAAAGAACACTGTGATGCCACTATTCAGCACTGTGATGTCAGAATAGAGCATTATGTTGACACAAAGACAGTGTGATGTCACTATACAGCACTGTGACATCAGAATAGTGCATTATGTTGACACAAAGGACACTGTGATGTCAACATTAAGCACTGTGACATCAGAAGAGAGCATTATGTTGACACAGAGGACACTGTGATGTCACTATTCAGCACTGTGATATCAGAATAGAGCATTATGATGACACAAAGGACAGTGTGATGTCAGCATTTAGCACTGTGACAACAGAATCTTGCATTATGTTGACACAAAGGACATTGTGATGTCACTATTCAGCACTGTGACATCACAATAGAGCATTATGTTTGCACAAAGGACACTGTGATGTCACTGTTGAGAACTGTGACATCAGAATAGAGATTATGTTGACAAAAAGGACACTGTGATGTCACTATACAGCACTGTGACATCACAATAGAGCATTATGTTGACACAAAGGACACTGTGATGTCACTATTAAGCACTGTGACATCAGAAGAGAGCATTATGTTGACACAAAGGACACTGTGATGTCAATATTCAGCACTGTGATGTCAGAATAGAGAATTATGTTGATACAATGGACATTGTGATGTCACTATTTAGCACTGTGACAAAAGAATAGAGCATTATGTTGACACAAAGGAAAATGTGATATCACAATTAAGCACTGTGACATCAGAATACAGGATTATGTAGACAAAAGGACACTGTGATGTCACTATTCAGCACTGTAATGTTAGAATAGAGCAATAAGTTGACACAAAGGACAATGTGATGTCACTATTTAGCACTGTGACATCAGAAGAGAGTATTATGCTGACACTAAGGAAACTGTGATGTCACTATTAAGCCCCGTGACATCAGAAGAGAGCATTATGTTGACACAAAGGACAGTGTGATGTCACTATTCAGCACTGTGACAAAAGAATAGAGCATTATGTTGACACAAAGGACACTGTGATATCACAATTAAGCACTGTGACATCAGAATACTGGATTATGTAGACAAAAGGACACTGTGATGTCACTATTAAGCACTGTGAGGTTAGAATAGAGCAATAAGTTGACACAAAGGACATTGTGATGTCACTATTAAGCACTGTGACATCAGAAGAGAGCATTATGTTGACACAAGGACACTGTGATGTCACTATTCAGCACGGTGACATCACAAGAGAGCATTATGTTGACACAAAGGACACTGAGATATCACAATTAAGCACTGACATCTGAATACAGGATTATGTAGACAAAAGGACATTGTGATGTCACTATTCAGCACTGTGATGTTAGAATTGAGCAATAAGTTGACACAAAGGACATTGTGATGTCACTATTAAGCACTGTGACATCAGAATAGAGAATTAAAGATGAACAAAGGACACGGTCCTGTCACTATTCAGCACTGGGACATTATCTGAAGACATTATAGAGGCACAATGGACATTGTGATGCCACCGTGTAGCACTGTGACATCATAACAGAGCATTAAAGAAACACAAAGGATATTGTGATATCACCATTTAGCAAGGTGACACCAGAACAATGCATTTTAGAGGCATAGAGGACATTGTGATCTGACTGATAAGCAATGTGACATAAGAATTGAGCATAGAGAAGCAGAAAGGACACTCTGATGTCACTATTCAACAGAGTGTCACCAGAATAGAGCATTATGTTGACACAAAAGACTCTGTGATGTCAGTATTCAGCACTGTGACTTCAGTATAGAGCATTATGTTGACATAAAGGACACTGTGATGTCACTATACAGCCCTGTGACATCACAATAGAGCATTATATTGACACAAAGGACACTGTGATGTCACTATTAAGCACTGTGACATCAGAAGAGAGAATTATAGATGCACCAAGGAAACTGTCCTGTCACTATTCAGCACTGTCACATCATCTTAAGTCATAGTAGAGGCACAAAGGACACTGTGATGTCACTATTCAACACTGCAACATCACCATAAGGCATTATAGACACTCAAAGGACCTTGTGATGTCACTATCCCGCCTTGTGACTTCAGAACAGTGCATTACATAGGCTACGGCGATATTGTGATGTCACTATTCTGTACTGTGACATCAGAACCATGCATTATAGATTCACAGAGGATATTGTGGTGTCACTATATAGCACCGTGATGTCAGCATTGAGCATTATAGAAGCACAATGGAGACTGTGATGTCAATATTCAGCACAGTGTCACCAGAATACAGCATTATGTTGACACAAAGGACATTGAGATGTCACATTTAAGCACTGTGACGTCAGAATCGTGAATCACAGATGCCCAAAGGACACTGTCCTGTCACTATTCAGCACTGTGACATCATCTTAAGACATTACAGAGGCACAAAGGACACTGTGATGTCACCATTTAGCCCTGTGACATCAGAATAGTGCATTATATATGTAAAAGGAGACCGTGATGTCACGATTTAGCACTGTGACATCACAATAGTTCATCATATATGCACAAAGGACACTGTGATATCACTCTTTAGCACTGTGACATCAGAATATAACATTATGCTGACACAAAGAACATTGTGATGTCACTATTAAGTACTGTGACATCAGAATAGAACATTATGTTGACCCAAATGACATTGTGATGTCACTATACAGCACTGTGACATCAAAATAGAGCATTATGTTGACACAAAGGACACTGTGATGTCACTATTAAGCACTGTGCCACCAGAATAGAGCATTATGTTGACACAAAGGACACTGTGAATTCAATACTAAGCACTGTGACATCAGAAGAGAGCATTATGTAGACACAGAGGACACTGTGATGTCACTATTCAGCACTGTGATGTCAGAATAGAGCATTATGATGACACAAAGGACAGTGTGATGTCAGCATTTAGCACTGTGACAACAGAATCTTGCATTATGTTGACACAAAGGACATTGTGAAGTCACTATTCAGCACTGTGACATCACAATAGAGCATTATGTTTGCACAAAGGACACTGTGATGTCACTGTTGAGAACTGTGACATCAGAAGAGAGCATTATGTTGACACAAAGGACACTGTGAGGTCACTATTCAGCACTGTGATGTCAGAATAGAGCATTATGATGACACAAAGGACAGTTTGATGTCACCATTTATCACTGTCACATCACAATAGAGCATTATGTTTTCACAAAGGACACTGTGATGTCACTATTGAGCACTGTGACATCAGAATAGAGCATTATGTTGACACAAAGGACACTGTGATGTCACTATACAGCACTGTGACATCACAATAGAGCATTATGTTGACACAAAGGACACTGTGATGTCACTATTAAGCACTGTGACATCAGAAGAGAGCATTATGTTGACACAAAGGACACTGTGATGTCAATATTCAGCACTGTGATGTCAGAATAGAGAATTATGTTGATACAATGGACATTGTGATGTCACTATTTAGCACTGTGACAAAAGAATAGAGCATTATGTTGACACAAAGGAAAATGTGATATCACAATTAAGCACTGTGACATCAGAATACAGGATTATGTAGACAAAAGGACACTGTGATGTCACTATTCAGCACTGTGATGTTAGAATAGAGCAATAAGTTGACACAAAGGACAATGTGATGTCACTATTTAGCACTGTGACATCAGAAGAGAGCATTATGTTGACACTAAGGAAACTGTGATGTCACTATTAAGCCCCGTGACATCAGAAGTGAGCATTATGTTGACACAAAGGACAGTGTGATGTCACCATTCAGCACTGTGATGTCAGAATAGAGCATTATGTTGACACAAAGGACATAGGGATGTCACTATTTAGCACTGTGACAAAAGAATAGAGCATTATGTTGACACAAAGAACACTGTGATGCCACTATTCAGCACTGTGATGTCAGAATAGAGCATTATGTTGACACAAAGACAGTGTGATGTCACTATACAGCACTGTGACATCAAAATAGTGCATTATGTTGACACAAAGGACACTGTGATGTCAACATTAAGCACTGTGACATCAGAAGAGAGCATTATGTTGACACAGAGGACACTGTGATGTCACTATTCAGCACTGTGATGTCAGAATAGAGCATTATGATGACACAAAGGACAGTGTGATGTCAGCATTTAGCACTGTGACAACAGAATCTTGCATTATGTTGACACAAAGGACATTGTGATGTCACTATTCAGCACTGTGACATCACAATAGAGCATTATGATTGCACAAAGGACACTGTGATGTCACTGTTGAGAACTGTGACATCAGAAGAGAGCATTATGTTGACACAAAGGACACTGTGAGGTCACTATTCAGCACTGTGATGTCAGAATAGAGCATTATGATGACACAAAGGACAGTTTGATGTCACCATTTATCACTGTCACATCAGAATAGTGCATTATGTTGACAAAAAGGACATTGTGATGTCACTATTCAGCACTGTGACAAAAGAATAGAGCATTATGTTTTCACAAAGGACACTGTGATGTCACTATTGAGCACAGTGACATCAGAATAGAGCATTATGTTGACACAAAGGACACTGTGATGTCACTATACAGCACTGTGACATCACAATAGAGCATTATGTTGACACAAAGGACACTGTGATGTCACTATTAAGCACTGTGACATCAGAAGAGAGCATTATGTTGACACAAAGGACACTGTGATGTCAATATTCAGCACTGTGATGTCAGAATAGAGAATTATGTTGATACAATGGACATTGTGATGTCACTATTTAGCACTGTGACAAAAGAATAGAGCATTATGTTGACACAAAGGAAAATGTGATATCACAATTAAGCACTGTGACATCAGAATACAGGATTATGTAGACAAAAGGACACTGTGATGTCACTATTCAGCACTGTGATGTTAGAATACAGCAATAAGTTGACACAAAGGACAATGTGATGTCAATATTTAGCACTGTGACATCAGAAGAGAGCATTATGTTGACACTAAGGAAACTGTGATGTCACTATTAAGCCCCGTGACATCAGAAGAGAGCATTATGTTGACACAAAGGACAGTGTGATGTCACTATTCAGCACTGTGATGTCAGAATAGAGCATTATGTTGACACAAAGGACATTGGGATGTCACTATTTAGCACTGTGACAAAAGAATAGAGCATTATGTTGACACAAAGGACACTGTGATATCACAATTAAGCACTGTGACATCAGAATACTGGATTATGTAGACAAAAGGACACTGTGATCACTATTCAGCACTGTGATGTTAGAATTGAGCAATAAGTTGACACAAAGGACATTGTGATGTCACTATTAAGCACTGTGACATCAGAATGGAGAATTATAGATGAACAAAAGACACGGTCCTGTCCCTATTCAGCACTGGGACATTATCTGAAGACATTATAGAGGCACAATGGACATTGTGATGCCACCGTGTAGCACTGTGACATCATAACAGAGCATTAAAGAAACACAAAGGATATTGTGATATCACCATTTAGCAAGGTGACACCAGAACAATGCATTTTAGAGGCATAGAGGACATTGTGATGTGACTGATAAGCAATGTGACATAAGAATTGAGCATAGAGAAGCAGAAAGGACACTCTGATGTCACTATTCAATAGAGTGTCACCAGAATAGAGCATTATGTTGACACAAAAGACTCTGTGAAGTCAGTATTCAGCACTGTGACTTCAGTATAGAGCATTATGTTGACATAAAGGACACTGTGATGTCACTATACAGCCCTGTGACATCACAATAGAGCATTATATTGACACAAAGGACACTGTGATGTCACTATTAAGCACTGTGACATCAGAAGAGAGAATTATAGATGCACCAAGGAAACTGTCCTGTCACTATTCAGCACTGTCACATCATCTTAAGTCATAATAGAGGCACAAAGGACACTGTGATGTCACTATTCAACACTGCAACATCACCATAAGGCATTATAGACACTCAAAGGACCTTGTGATGTCACTATCCCGCCTTGTGACTTCAGAACAGTGCATTACATAGGCTCCGGCGATATTGTGATGTCACTATTCTGTACTGTGACATCAGAACCATGCATTATAGATTCACAGAGGATATTGTGGTGTCACTATATAGCACCGTGATGTCAGCATTGAGCATTATAGAAGCACAATGGAGACTGTGATGTCAATATTCAGCACAGTGTCACCAGAATACAGCATTATGTTGACACAAAGGACATTGAGATGTCACATTTAAGCACTGTGACGTCAGAATCGTGAATCACAGATGCCCAAAGGACACTGTCCTGTCACTATTCAGCACTGTGACATCATCTTAAGACATTACAGAGGCACAAAGGACACTGTGAAGTCACCATTTAGCCCTGTGACATCAGAATAGTGCATTATATATGTAAAAGGAGACCGTGATGTCACGATTTAGCACTGTGACATCACAATAGTTCATCATATATGCACAAAGGACACTGTGATATCACTCTTTAACACTGTGACATCAGAATATAACATTATGCTGACACAAAGAACATTGTGATGTCACTATTAAGTACTGTGACTTCAGAATAGAACATTATGTTGACCCAAATGACATTGTGATGTCACTATACAGCACTGTGACATCAAAATAGAGCATTATGTTGACACAAAGGACACTGTGAATTCACTATTAAGCACTGTGACAGCAGAAGAGAGCATTATGTTGACACAAAGAACACTGTGATGCCACTATTCAGCACTGTGATGTCAGAATAGAGCATTATGTTGACACAAAGACAGTGTGATGTCACTATACAGCACTGTGACATCAGAATAGTGCATTATGTTGACACAAAGGACACTGTGATGTCAACATTAAGCACTGTGACATCAGAAGAGAGCATTATGTTGACACAGAGGACACTGTGATGTCACTATTCAGCACTGTGATATCAGAATAGAGCATTATGATGACACAAAGGACAGTGTGATGTCAGCATTTAGCACTGTGACAACAGAATCTTGCATTATGTTGACACAAAGGACATTGTGATGTCACTATTCAGCACTGTGACATCACAATAGAGCATTATGTTTGCACAAAGGACACTGTGATGTCACTGTTGAGAACTGTGACATCAGAATAGAGATTATGTTGACAAAAAGGACACTGTGATGTCACTATACAGGACACTGTGATGTCACATCACACATAGAGCATTATGTTGACACAAAGGACACTGTGATGTCACAGCACTGATGACATCAGAAGAGAGCATTATGTTGACACAAATGTGACACTGTGACATGTACAGGATTATTAGACAAAAGGACACTGTGATGTCAGAATATGTGATGTCACTATTAGCACTGTTGATACAACTGTGATGTCACTATTTGACATGAGCATTATGTTGACACAAAGGACAGTGTGATGTCACTATTCAGCACTGTGACAAAAGAATAGAGCATTATGTTGACACAAAGGACACTGTGAGCACTGTGACATCAGAATACTGGATTATGTCTGTGATGTCACTATTAAGCACTAGTAGAGCATGACACAAAGGACATTGTGATGAGCACTGTGACATCAGAAGAGAGCATTATGTTACTGTGACACTATTCAGCACGGTGACAGCATTATGTTGACACTGAGTAAGCACTATCTTACAGACACATTGTGATGTCACTATTCAGCACTGTGATAGAATTGAGAATAGATGTCACTATTAAGTTGATCACAAAGGACACACTATTCAGTGGGACATTATGACATTATCAATGGACATTGTGATTGTAGCACTGTGACACATAACAGAGCATTAAAGAAACACAAAGGATATTGTGATATATTTAGCAAGGTGACAATGCATTTTAGAGGAGAGGACATTGTGTGACTGATCACATATTTAAGCCACTCTGATGACTATCAGAGACCAGAGAGCATTATGTTGACACCATGTCACTCACTATACAGCACAATGTGACACAGTATGAGGCACAAAGGACACTGTGATGTCACTATTCAACACTGCAACATCACCATAAGGCATTATAGACACTCAAAGGACCTTGTGATGTCACTATCCCGCCTTGTGACTTCAGAACAGTGCATTACATAGGCTACGGCGATATTGTGATGTCACTATTCTGTACTGTGACATCAGAACCATGCATTATAGATTCACAGAGGATATTGTGGTGTCACTATATAGCACCGTGATGTCAGCATTGAGCATTATAGAAGCACAATGGAGACTGTGATGTCAATATTCAGCACAGTGTCACCAGAATACAGCATTATGTTGACACAAAGGACATTGAGATGTCACATTTAAGCACTGTGACGTCAGAATCGTGAATCACAGATGCCCAAAGGACACTGTCCTGTCACTATTCAGCACTGTGACATCATCTTAAGACATTACAGAGGCACAAAGGACACTGTGATGTCACCATTTAGCCCTGTGACATCAGAATAGTGCATTATATATGTAAAAGGAGACCGTGATGTCACGATTTAGCACTGTGACATCACAATAGTTCATCATATATGCACAAAGGACACTGTGATATCACTCTTTAGCACTGTGACATCAGAATATAACATTATGCTGACACAAAGAACATTGTGATGTCACTATTAAGTACTGTGACATCAGAATAGAACATTATGTTGACCCAAATGACATTGTGATGTCACTATACAGCACTGTGACATCAAAATAGAGCATTATGTTGACACAAAGGACACTGTGATGTCACTATTAAGCACTGTGCCACCAGAATAGAGCATTATGTTGACACAAAGGACACTGTGAATTCAATACTAAGCACTGTGACATCAGAAGAGAGCATTATGTAGACACAGAGGACACTGTGATGTCACTATTCAGCACTGTGATGTCAGAATAGAGCATTATGATGACACAAAGGACAGTGTGATGTCAGCATTTAGCACTGTGACAACAGAATCTTGCATTATGTTGACACAAAGGACATTGTGAAGTCACTATTCAGCACTGTGACATCACAATAGAGCATTATGTTTGCACAAAGGACACTGTGATGTCACTGTTGAGAACTGTGACATCAGAAGAGAGCATTATGTTGACACAAAGGACACTGTGAGGTCACTATTCAGCACTGTGATGTCAGAATAGAGCATTATGATGACACAAAGGACAGTTTGATGTCACCATTTATCACTGTCACATCACAATAGAGCATTATGTTTTCACAAAGGACACTGTGATGTCACTATTGAGCACTGTGACATCAGAATAGAGCATTATGTTGACACAAAGGACACTGTGATGTCACTATACAGCACTGTGACATCACAATAGAGCATTATGTTGACACAAAGGACACTGTGATGTCACTATTAAGCACTGTGACATCAGAAGAGAGCATTATGTTGACACAAAGGACACTGTGATGTCAATATTCAGCACTGTGATGTCAGAATAGAGAATTATGTTGATACAATGGACATTGTGATGTCACTATTTAGCACTGTGACAAAAGAATAGAGCATTATGTTGACACAAAGGAAAATGTGATATCACAATTAAGCACTGTGACATCAGAATACAGGATTATGTAGACAAAAGGACACTGTGATGTCACTATTCAGCACTGTGATGTTAGAATAGAGCAATAAGTTGACACAAAGGACAATGTGATGTCACTATTTAGCACTGTGACATCAGAAGAGAGCATTATGTTGACACTAAGGAAACTGTGATGTCACTATTAAGCCCCGTGACATCAGAAGTGAGCATTATGTTGACACAAAGGACAGTGTGATGTCACCATTCAGCACTGTGATGTCAGAATAGAGCATTATGTTGACACAAAGGACATAGGGATGTCACTATTTAGCACTGTGACAAAAGAATAGAGCATTATGTTGACACAAAGAACACTGTGATGCCACTATTCAGCACTGTGATGTCAGAATAGAGCATTATGTTGACACAAAGACAGTGTGATGTCACTATACAGCACTGTGACATCAAAATAGTGCATTATGTTGACACAAAGGACACTGTGATGTCAACATTAAGCACTGTGACATCAGAAGAGAGCATTATGTTGACACAGAGGACACTGTGATGTCACTATTCAGCACTGTGATGTCAGAATAGAGCATTATGATGACACAAAGGACAGTGTGATGTCAGCATTTAGCACTGTGACAACAGAATCTTGCATTATGTTGACACAAAGGACATTGTGATGTCACTATTCAGCACTGTGACATCACAATAGAGCATTATGATTGCACAAAGGACACTGTGATGTCACTGTTGAGAACTGTGACATCAGAAGAGAGCATTATGTTGACACAAAGGACACTGTGAGGTCACTATTCAGCACTGTGATGTCAGAATAGAGCATTATGATGACACAAAGGACAGTTTGATGTCACCATTTATCACTGTCACATCAGAATAGTGCATTATGTTGACAAAAAGGACATTGTGATGTCACTATTCAGCACTGTGACAAAAGAATAGAGCATTATGTTTTCACAAAGGACACTGTGATGTCACTATTGAGCACAGTGACATCAGAATAGAGCATTATGTTGACACAAAGGACACTGTGATGTCACTATACAGCACTGTGACATCACAATAGAGCATTATGTTGACACAAAGGACACTGTGATGTCACTATTAAGCACTGTGACATCAGAAGAGAGCATTATGTTGACACAAAGGACACTGTGATGTCAATATTCAGCACTGTGATGTCAGAATAGAGAATTATGTTGATACAATGGACATTGTGATGTCACTATTTAGCACTGTGACAAAAGAATAGAGCATTATGTTGACACAAAGGAAAATGTGATATCACAATTAAGCACTGTGACATCAGAATACAGGATTATGTAGACAAAAGGACACTGTGATGTCACTATTCAGCACTGTGATGTTAGAATACAGCAATAAGTTGACACAAAGGACAATGTGATGTCAATATTTAGCACTGTGACATCAGAAGAGAGCATTATGTTGACACTAAGGAAACTGTGATGTCACTATTAAGCCCCGTGACATCAGAAGAGAGCATTATGTTGACACAAAGGACAGTGTGATGTCACTATTCAGCACTGTGATGTCAGAATAGAGCATTATGTTGACACAAAGGACATTGGGATGTCACTATTTAGCACTGTGACAAAAGAATAGAGCATTATGTTGACACAAAGGACACTGTGATATCACAATTAAGCACTGTGACATCAGAATACTGGATTATGTAGACAAAAGGACACTGTGATCACTATTCAGCACTGTGATGTTAGAATTGAGCAATAAGTTGACACAAAGGACATTGTGATGTCACTATTAAGCACTGTGACATCAGAATGGAGAATTATAGATGAACAAAAGACACGGTCCTGTCCCTATTCAGCACTGGGACATTATCTGAAGACATTATAGAGGCACAATGGACATTGTGATGCCACCGTGTAGCACTGTGACATCATAACAGAGCATTAAAGAAACACAAAGGATATTGTGATATCACCATTTAGCAAGGTGACACCAGAACAATGCATTTTAGAGGCATAGAGGACATTGTGATGTGACTGATAAGCAATGTGACATAAGAATTGAGCATAGAGAAGCAGAAAGGACACTCTGATGTCACTATTCAATAGAGTGTCACCAGAATAGAGCATTATGTTGACACAAAAGACTCTGTGAAGTCAGTATTCAGCACTGTGACTTCAGTATAGAGCATTATGTTGACATAAAGGACACTGTGATGTCACTATACAGCCCTGTGACATCACAATAGAGCATTATATTGACACAAAGGACACTGTGATGTCACTATTAAGCACTGTGACATCAGAAGAGAGAATTATAGATGCACCAAGGAAACTGTCCTGTCACTATTCAGCACTGTCACATCATCTTAAGTCATAATAGAGGCACAAAGGACACTGTGATGTCACTATTCAACACTGCAACATCACCATAAGGCATTATAGACACTCAAAGGACCTTGTGATGTCACTATCCCGCCTTGTGACTTCAGAACAGTGCATTACATAGGCTCCGGCGATATTGTGATGTCACTATTCTGTACTGTGACATCAGAACCATGCATTATAGATTCACAGAGGATATTGTGGTGTCACTATATAGCACCGTGATGTCAGCATTGAGCATTATAGAAGCACAATGGAGACTGTGATGTCAATATTCAGCACAGTGTCACCAGAATACAGCATTATGTTGACACAAAGGACATTGAGATGTCACATTTAAGCACTGTGACGTCAGAATCGTGAATCACAGATGCCCAAAGGACACTGTCCTGTCACTATTCAGCACTGTGACATCATCTTAAGACATTACAGAGGCACAAAGGACACTGTGAAGTCACCATTTAGCCCTGTGACATCAGAATAGTGCATTATATATGTAAAAGGAGACCGTGATGTCACGATTTAGCACTGTGACATCACAATAGTTCATCATATATGCACAAAGGACACTGTGATATCACTCTTTAACACTGTGACATCAGAATATAACATTATGCTGACACAAAGAACATTGTGATGTCACTATTAAGTACTGTGACTTCAGAATAGAACATTATGTTGACCCAAATGACATTGTGATGTCACTATACAGCACTGTGACATCAAAATAGAGCATTATGTTGACACAAAGGACACTGTGAATTCACTATTAAGCACTGTGACAGCAGAAGAGAGCATTATGTTGACACAAAGAACACTGTGATGCCACTATTCAGCACTGTGATGTCAGAATAGAGCATTATGTTGACACAAAGACAGTGTGATGTCACTATACAGCACTGTGACATCAGAATAGTGCATTATGTTGACACAAAGGACACTGTGATGTCAACATTAAGCACTGTGACATCAGAAGAGAGCATTATGTTGACACAGAGGACACTGTGATGTCACTATTCAGCACTGTGATATCAGAATAGAGCATTATGATGACACAAAGGACAGTGTGATGTCAGCATTTAGCACTGTGACAACAGAATCTTGCATTATGTTGACACAAAGGACATTGTGATGTCACTATTCAGCACTGTGACATCACAATAGAGCATTATGTTTGCACAAAGGACACTGTGATGTCACTGTTGAGAACTGTGACATCAGAATAGAGATTATGTTGACAAAAAGGACACTGTGATGTCACTATACAGCACTGTGACATCACAATAGAGCATTATGTTGACACAAAGGACACTGTGATGTCACTATTAAGCACTGTGACATCAGAAGAGAGCATTATGTTGACACAAAGGACACTGTGATGTCAATATTCAGCACTGTGATGTCAGAATAGAGAATTATGTTGATACAATGGACATTGTGATGTCACTATTTAGCACTGTGACAAAAGAATAGAGCATTATGTTGACACAAAGGAAAATGTGATATCACAATTAAGCACTGTGACATCAGAATACAGGATTATGTAGACAAAAGGACACTGTGATGTCACTATTCAGCACTGTAATGTTAGAATAGAGCAATAAGTTGACACAAAGGACAATGTGATGTCACTATTTAGCACTGTGACATCAGAAGAGAGTATTATGCTGACACTAAGGAAACTGTGATGTCACTATTAAGCCCCGTGACATCAGAAGAGAGCATTATGTTGACACAAAGGACAGTGTGATGTCACTATTCAGCACTGTGACAAAAGAATAGAGCATTATGTTGACACAAAGGACACTGTGATATCACAATTAAGCACTGTGACATCAGAATACTGGATTATGTAGACAAAAGGACACTGTGATGTCACTATTAAGCACTGTGAGGTTAGAATAGAGCAATAAGTTGACACAAAGGACATTGTGATGTCACTATTAAGCACTGTGACATCAGAAGAGAGCATTATGTTGACACAAGGACACTGTGATGTCACTATTCAGCACGGTGACATCACAAGAGAGCATTATGTTGACACAAAGGACACTGAGATATCACAATTAAGCACTGACATCTGAATACAGGATTATGTAGACAAAAGGACATTGTGATGTCACTATTCAGCACTGTGATGTTAGAATTGAGCAATAAGTTGACACAAAGGACATTGTGATGTCACTATTAAGCACTGTGACATCAGAATAGAGAATTAAAGATGAACAAAGGACACGGTCCTGTCACTATTCAGCACTGGGACATTATCTGAAGACATTATAGAGGCACAATGGACATTGTGATGCCACCGTGTAGCACTGTGACATCATAACAGAGCATTAAAGAAACACAAAGGATATTGTGATATCACCATTTAGCAAGGTGACACCAGAACAATGCATTTTAGAGGCATAGAGGACATTGTGATCTGACTGATAAGCAATGTGACATAAGAATTGAGCATAGAGAAGCAGAAAGGACACTCTGATGTCACTATTCAACAGAGTGTCACCAGAATAGAGCATTATGTTGACACAAAAGACTCTGTGATGTCAGTATTCAGCACTGTGACTTCAGTATAGAGCATTATGTTGACATAAAGGACACTGTGATGTCACTATACAGCCCTGTGACATCACAATAGAGCATTATATTGACACAAAGGACACTGTGATGTCACTATTAAGCACTGTGACATCAGAAGAGAGAATTATAGATGCACCAAGGAAACTGTCCTGTCACTATTCAGCACTGTCACATCATCTTAAGTCATAATAGAGGCACAAAGGACACTGTGATGTCACTATTCAACACTGCAACATCACCATAAGGCATTATAGACACTCAAAGGACCTTGTGATGTCACTATCCCGCCTTGTGACTTCAGAACAGTGCATTACATAGGCTACGGCGATATTGTGATGTCACTATTCTGTACTGTGACATCAGAACCATGCATTATAGATTCACAGAGGATATTGTGGTGTCACTATATAGCACCGTGATGTCAGCATTGAGCATTATAGAAGCACAATGGAGACTGTGATGTCAATATTCAGCACAGTGTCACCAGAATACAGCATTATGTTGACACAAAGGACATTGAGATGTCACATTTAAGCACTGTGACGTCAGAATCGTGAATCACAGATGCCCAAAGGACACTGTCCTGTCACTATTCAGCACTGTGACATCATCTTAAGACATTACAGAGGCACAAAGGACACTGTGATGTCACCATTTAGCCCTGTGACATCAGAATAGTGCATTATATATGTAAAAGGAGACCGTGATGTCACGATTTAGCACTGTGACATCACAATAGTTCATCATATATGCACAAAGGACACTGTGATATCACTCTTTAGCACTGTGACATCAGAATATAACATTATGCTGACACAAAGAACATTGTGATGTCACTATTAAGTACTGTGACATCAGAATAGAACATTATGTTGACCCAAATGACATTGTGATGTCACTATACAGCACTGTGACATCAAAATAGAGCATTATGTTGACACAAAGGACACTGTGATGTCACTATTAAGCACTGTGCCACCAGAATAGAGCATTATGTTGACACAAAGGACACTGTGAATTCAATACTAAGCACTGTGACATCAGAAGAGAGCATTATGTAGACACAGAGGACACTGTGATGTCACTATTCAGCACTGTGATGTCAGAATAGAGCATTATGATGACACAAAGGACAGTGTGATGTCAGCATTTAGCACTGTGACAACAGAATCTTGCATTATGTTGACACAAAGGACATTGTGAAGTCACTATTCAGCACTGTGACATCACAATAGAGCATTATGTTTGCACAAAGGACACTGTGATGTCACTGTTGAGAACTGTGACATCAGAAGAGAGCATTATGTTGACACAAAGGACACTGTGAGGTCACTATTCAGCACTGTGATGTCAGAATAGAGCATTATGATGACACAAAGGACAGTTTGATGTCACCATTTATCACTGTCACATCACAATAGAGCATTATGTTTTCACAAAGGACACTGTGATGTCACTATTGAGCACTGTGACATCAGAATAGAGCATTATGTTGACACAAAGGACACTGTGATGTCACTATACAGCACTGTGACATCACAATAGAGCATTATGTTGACACAAAGGACACTGTGATGTCACTATTAAGCACTGTGACATCAGAAGAGAGCATTATGTTGACACAAAGGACACTGTGATGTCAATATTCAGCACTGTGATGTCAGAATAGAGAATTATGTTGATACAATGGACATTGTGATGTCACTATTTAGCACTGTGACAAAAGAATAGAGCATTATGTTGACACAAAGGAAAATGTGATATCACAATTAAGCACTGTGACATCAGAATACAGGATTATGTAGACAAAAGGACACTGTGATGTCACTATTCAGCACTGTGATGTTAGAATAGAGCAATAAGTTGACACAAAGGACAATGTGATGTCACTATTTAGCACTGTGACATCAGAAGAGAGCATTATGTTGACACTAAGGAAACTGTGATGTCACTATTAAGCCCCGTGACATCAGAAGTGAGCATTATGTTGACACAAAGGACAGTGTGATGTCACCATTCAGCACTGTGATGTCAGAATAGAGCATTATGTTGACACAAAGGACATAGGGATGTCACTATTTAGCACTGTGACAAAAGAATAGAGCATTATGTTGACACAAAGAACACTGTGATGCCACTATTCAGCACTGTGATGTCAGAATAGAGCATTATGTTGACACAAAGACAGTGTGATGTCACTATACAGCACTGTGACATCAAAATAGTGCATTATGTTGACACAAAGGACACTGTGATGTCAACATTAAGCACTGTGACATCAGAAGAGAGCATTATGTTGACACAGAGGACACTGTGATGTCACTATTCAGCACTGTGATGTCAGAATAGAGCATTATGATGACACAAAGGACAGTGTGATGTCAGCATTTAGCACTGTGACAACAGAATCTTGCATTATGTTGACACAAAGGACATTGTGATGTCACTATTCAGCACTGTGACATCACAATAGAGCATTATGATTGCACAAAGGACACTGTGATGTCACTGTTGAGAACTGTGACATCAGAAGAGAGCATTATGTTGACACAAAGGACACTGTGAGGTCACTATTCAGCACTGTGATGTCAGAATAGAGCATTATGATGACACAAAGGACAGTTTGATGTCACCATTTATCACTGTCACATCAGAATAGTGCATTATGTTGACAAAAAGGACATTGTGATGTCACTATTCAGCACTGTGACAAAAGAATAGAGCATTATGTTTTCACAAAGGACACTGTGATGTCACTATTGAGCACAGTGACATCAGAATAGAGCATTATGTTGACACAAAGGACACTGTGATGCCACTATTCAGCACTGTGATGTCAGAATAGAGCATTATGTTGACACAAAGACAGTGTGATGTCACTATACAGCACTGTGACATCAAAATAGTGCATTATGTTGACACAAAGGACACTGTGATGTCAACATTAAGCACTGTGACATCAGAAGAGAGCATTATGTTGACACAGAGGACACTGTGATGTCACTATTCAGCACTGTGATGTCAGAATAGAGCATTATGATGACACAAAGGACAGTGTGATGTCAGCATTTAGCACTGTGACAACAGAATCTTGCATTATGTTGACACAAAGGACATTGTGATGTCACTATTCAGCACTGTGACATCACAATAGAGCATTATGATTGCACAAAGGACACTGTGATGTCACTGTTGAGAACTGTGACATCAGAAGAGAGCATTATGTTGACACAAAGGACACTGTGAGGTCACTATTCAGCACTGTGATGTCAGAATAGAGCATTATGATGACACAAAGGACAGTTTGATGTCACCATTTATCACTGTCACATCAGAATAGTGCATTATGTTGACAAAAAGGACATTGTGATGTCACTATTCAGCACTGTGACAAAAGAATAGAGCATTATGTTTTCACAAAGGACACTGTGATGTCACTATTGAGCACAGTGACATCAGAATAGAGCATTATGTTGACACAAAGGACACTGTGATGCCACTATTCAGCACTGTGATGTCAGAATAGAGCATTATGTTGACACAAAGACAGTGTGATGTCACTATACAGCACTGTGACATCAAAATAGTGCATTATGTTGACACAAAGGACACTGTGATGTCAACATTAAGCACTGTGACATCAGAAGAGAGCATTATGTTGACACAGAGGACACTGTGATGTCACTATTCAGCACTGTGATGTCAGAATAGAGCATTATGATGATACAATGGACATTGTGATGTCACTATTTAGCACTGTGACAAAAGAATAGAGCATTATGTTGACACAAAGGAAACTGTGATATCACAATTAAGCACTGTAACATCAGAATACAGGATTATGTAGACAAAAGGACACTGTGATGTCACTATTCAGCACTGTGATGTTAGAATAGAGCAATAAGTTGACACAAAGGACAATGTGATGTCACTATTTAGCACTGTGACATCAGAAGAGAGCATTATGTTGACACAAAGGAAACTGTGATGTCACTATTAAGCCCTGTGACATCAGAAGAGAGCATTATGTTGACACAAAGGACAGTGTGATGTCACTATTCAGCACTGTGATGTCAGAATAGAGCATTATGTTGACACAAAGGACATTGTGATGTCACTATTTAGCACTGTGACAAAAGAATAGAGCATTATGTTGACACAAAGGACACTGTGATATCACAATTAAGCACTGTGACATCAGAATACTGGATTATGTAGACAAAAGGACACTGTGATGTCACTATTCAGCACTGTGATGTTAGAATTGAGCAATAAGTTGACACAAAGGACATTGTGATGTCACTATTAAGCACTGTGACATCAGAATAGAGAATTATAGATGAACAAAAGACACGGTCCTGTCACTATTCAGCACTGGGACATTATCTGAAGACATTATAGAGGCACAATGGACATTGTGATGCCACCGTGTAGCACTGTGACATCATAACAGAGCATTAAAGAAACACAAAGGATATTGTGATATCACCATTTAGCAAGGTGACACCAGAACAATGCATTTTAGAGGCATAGAGGACATTGTGATGTGACTGATAAGCAATGTGACATAAGAATTGAGCATAGAGAAGCAGAAAGGACACTCTGATGTCACTATTCAATAGAGTGTCACCAGAATAGAGCATTATGTTGACACAAAAGACTCTGTGAAGTCAGTATTCAGCACTGTGACTTCAGTATAGAGCATTATGTTGACATAAAGGACACTGTGATGTCACTATACAGCCCTGTGACATCACAATAGAGCATTATATTGACACAAAGGACACTGTGATGTCACTATTAAGCACTGTGACATCAGAAGAGAGAATTATAGATGCACCAAGGAAACTGTCCTGTCACTATTCAGCACTGTCACATCATCTTAAGTCATAATAGAGGCACAAAGGACACTGTGATGTCACTATTCAACACTGCAACATCACCATAAGGTATTATAGACACTCAAAGGACATTGTGATGTCACTATCCCGCCTTGTGACTTCAGAACAGTGCATTACATAGGCTCCGGCGATATTGTGATGTCACTATTCTGTACTGTGACATCAGAACCATGCATTATAGATTCACAGAGGATATTGTGGTGTCACTATATAGCACCGTGATGTCAGCATTGAGCATTATAGAAGCACAATGGAGACTGTGATGTCAATATTCAGCACAGTGTCACCAGAATACAGCATTATGTTGACACAAAGGACATTGAGATGTCACATTTAAGCACTGTGACGTCAGAATCGTGAATCACAGATGCCCAAAGGACACTGTCCTGTCACTATTCAGCACTGTGACATCATCTTAAGACATTACAGAGGCACAAAGGACACTGTGATGTCACCATTTAGCCCTGTGACATCAGAATAGTGCATTATATATGTAAAAGGAGACCGTGATGTCACGATTTAGCACTGTGACATCACAATAGTTCATCATATATGCACAAAGGACACTGTGATATCACTCTTTAGCACTGTGACATCAGAATATAACATTATGCTGACATAAAGAACATTGTGATGTCACTATTAAGTACTGTGACATCAGAATAGAACATTATGTTGACCCAAATGACATTGTGATGTCACTATACAGCACTGTGACATCAAAATAGAGCATTATGTTGACACAAAGGACACTGGGATGTCATTATTAAGCACTGTGCCATCAGAATAGAGCATTATGTTGACACAAAAGACACTGTGAATTCACTATTAAGCACTGTGACAGAAGAAGAGAGCATTATGTTGACACAAAGGACACTGTGATGCCACTATTCAGCACTGTGATGTCAGAATAGAGCATTATGTTGACACAAAGACAGTGTGATGTCACTATACAGCACTGTGACATCAAAATAGTGCATTATGTGGACACAAAGGACACTGTGATGTCAACATTAAGCAGTGTGACATCAGAAGAGAGCATTATGTTGACCCATAGGACACTGTGATGTCAGTATTCAGCACTGTGATGTCAGAATAGAGCATTATGATGACACAAAGGACAGTGTGATGTCAGCATTTAGCACTGTCACATCAGAATAGTGCATTATGTTGACACAAATGACACTGTGATGTCACTATACAGCACTGTGACATCACAATAGAGCATTATGTTTGCACAAAGGACACTGTGATGTCACTGTTGAGAACTGTGACATCAGAAGAGAGCATTATGTTGACACAAAGGACACTGTGATGTCACTATTCAGCACTGTGACATCAAAATAGTGCATTATGTTGACACAAAGGACATTGTGATGTCACTATACAGCACTGTGACATCAAAATAGAGCATTATGTTGACACAAAGGACACTGGGATGTCACTATTAAGCACTGTGCCATCAGAATAGAGCATTATGTTGACACAAAAGACACTGTGAATTCACTATTAAGCACTGTGACAGCAGAAGAGAGCATTATGTTGACACAAAGGACACTGTGATGCCACTATTCAGCACTGTGATGTCAGAATAGAGCATTATGTTGACACAAAGACAGTGTGATGTCACTATACAGCACTGTGACATCAAAATAGTGCATTATGTGGACACAAAGGACACTGTGATGTCAACATTAAGCAGTGTGACATCAGAAGAGAGCATTATGTTGACCCATAGGACACTGTGATGTCAGTATTCAGCACTGTGATGTCAGAATAGAGCATTATGATGACACAAAGGACAGTGTGATGTCAGCATTTAGCACTGTCACATCAGAATAGTGCATTATGTTGACACAAATGACACTGTGATGTCACTATACAGCACTGTGACATCACAATAGAGCATTATGTTTGCACAAAGGACACTGTGATGTCACTGTTGAGAACTGTGACATCAGAAGAGAGCATTATGTTGACACAAAGGACACTGTGATGTCACTATTCAGCACTGTGACATCAAAATAGTGCATTATGTTGACACAAAGGACATTGTGATGTCACTATTCAGCACTGTGACATCACAATAGAACATTATGTTTTCACAAAGGACACTGTGATGTCACTATTGAGCACTGTGACATCAGAATAGAGCATTATGTTGACAAAAAGGACACTGTGATGTCACTATACAGCACTGTGACATCAAAATAGTGCATTATGTTGACACAAAGGACATTGTGATGTCAACATTAAGCACTGTGACATCAGAAAAGAGCATTATGTTTACACAGAGGACACTGTGATGTCACTATTCAGCACTGTGATGTCAGAATAGAGCATTATGATGACACAAAGGACAGTGTGATGTCAGCATTTAGCACTGTGACAACAGGATCATGCATTATTTTGACACAAAGGACACTGTGATGTCACTATACAGCACTGTGACATCACAATAGAGCATTATATTGACACAAAGGACACAGTGATGTCACTATTAAGCACTGTGACATCAGAAGAGAGCATAATGTTGACACAAAGGACACTGTGATGTCACTATTCAGCACTGTGATGTCAGAATAGAGCATTATGATGACACAATAGTGCATTATGTTGACACAAAGGACACTGTGATGTCACTATTGAGCACTGTGACATCAGAATAGACCATTATGTTAACACAAAGGACACTGTGATGTCACTATACAGCACTGTGACATCACAATAGAGCATTATGTTGACACAAAGGACATTGTGATGTCACTCTTCAGCACTGTGACATCAGAAGAGAGCATTATGTTGACACAGAGGACACTGTGATGTCACTATTCAGCACTGTGAAATCAGAATAGAGCATTATGTTGACACAAAGGACACTGTGAAGTCACTATTAAGCACGGTGACATCACAAGAGAGCATTATGTTGACACAAAGGACACAGTGAATTCACTATTAAGCACTGTGACAGCAGAAGAGAGCATTATGTTGACACAAAGAACACTGTGATGCCACTATTCAGCACTGTGATGTCAGAATAGAGCATTATGTTGACATAAAGGACAGTGTGATGTCACTATACAGCACTGTGACATCAAAATAGTGCATTATGTTGACACAAAGGACATTGTGATGTCAACATTAAGCACTGTGACATCAGAAGAGAGCATTATGTTGACACAGAGGACACTGTGATGTCACTATTCAGCACTGTGATGTCAGAATAGAGCATTATGATGACACAAAGGACAGTGTGATGTCAGCATTTAGCACTGTGACAACAGGATCATGCATTATTTTGACACAAAGGACATTGTGATGTCACTATTCAGCACTGTGACATCACAATAGAGCATTATGTTTGCACAAAGGACACTGTGATGTCACTGTTGAGAACTCTGACATCAGAATTGAGCATTATGTTGACACAAAGGACACTGTGATGTCACTATACTGCACTGTGACATCACAATAGAGCATTATATTGACACAAAGGACACAGTGATGTCACTATTAAGCACTGTGACATCAGAAGAGAGCATAATGTTGACACAAAGGACACTGTGATGTCACTATTCAGCACTGTGATGTCAGAATAGAGCATTATGATGACACAAAGGACAGTGTGATGTCAACCTTTATCACTGTAACATCAGAATAGAGCATTATGATGACACAAAGGACACTGTGATGTCACTATACAGCACTGTGACATCACAATAGAGCATTATGTTGACACAAAGGACACTGTGATGTCACTATTGAGCACTGTGACATCACAATAGAGCATTATGTTGACACAAAGGACACTGTGATGTCACTATACAGCACTGTGACATCACAATAGAGCATTATGTTGACACAAAGGACACTGTGATGTCACTATTAAGCACTGTGACATCAGAAGAGAGCATTATGTTGACACAAAGGACACTGTGATGTAAATATTCAGCACTATGATGTCAGAATAGAGAATTATGTTGACACAATGGACATTGTGATGTCACTATTTAGCACTGTGACAAAAGAATAGAGCATTATGTTGACACAAAGGAAACTGTGATATCACAATTAAGCACTGTGACATCAGAGTACAGGATTATGTAGACAAAAGGACACTGTGATGTCTCTATTGAGCACTGTGATGTTAGAATAGAGCAATAAGTTGACACAAAGGACAGTGTGATGTCACTATTTAGCACTGTGAAATCAGAATAGAGCATTATGTTGACACAAAGGACACTGTGATGTCACTATTAAGCCCTGTGACATCAGAAGAGAGCATTATGTTGACACAAAGGACACTGTGATGTCACTATTCAGCACGGTGACATCACAAGAGAGCATTATGTTGACACAAAGGACACTGTGATATCACAATTAAGCACTGACATCAGAACACAGGATTATGTAGACAAAAGGACACTGTGTTGTCACTATTCAGCACTGTGATGTTAGAATTGCGCAATAAGTTGACACAAAGGACATTGTGATGTCACTATTAAGCACTGTGACATCAGAATAGAGAATTATAGATGAACAAAAGACATGGTCCTGTCACTATTCAGCACTGGGACATTATCTGAAGACATTATAGAGGCACAATGGACATTGTGATGCTACCGTGTAGCACTGTGACATCATAACAGAGCATTAAAGAAACACAAAGGATATTGTGATATCACCATTTAGCAAGGTGACACCAGAACAATGCATTTTAGAGGCATAGATTACATTGTGATGTGACTGATAAGCAATGTGACATAAGAATTGAGCTTAGAGAAGCAGAAAGGACACTCTGATGTCACTATTCAATAGAGTGTCACCAGAATAGAGCATTATGTTGACACAAAAGACTCTGTGAAGTCAGTATTCAGCACTGTGACTTCAGTATAGAGCATTATGTTGACATAAAGGACACTGTGATGTCACTATACAGCCCTGTGACATCACAATAGAGCATTATATTGACACAAAGGACACTGTGATGTCACTATTAAGCACTGTGACATCAGAAGAGAGAATTATAGATGCACCAAGGAAACTGTCCTGTCACTATTCAGCACTGTCACATCATCTTAAGTCATAATAGAGGCACAAAGGACACTGTGATGTCACTATTCAACACTGCAACATCACCATAAGGCATTATAGACACTCAAAGGACATTGTGATGTCACTATCCCGCCTTGTGACTTCAGAACAGTGCATTACATAGGCTACGGCGATATTGTGATGTCACTATTCTGTACTGTGACATCAGAACCATGCATTATAGATTCACAGAGGATATTGTGGTGTCACTATATAGCACCGTGATGTCAGCATTGAGCATTATAGAAGCACAATGGAGACTGTGATGTCAATATTCAGCACAGTGTCACCAGAATACAGCATTATGTTGACACAAAGGACATTGAGATGTCACATTTAAGCACTGTGACGTCAGAATCGTGAATCACAGATGCCCAAAGGACACTGTCCTGTCACTATTCAGCACTGTGACATCATCTTAAGACATTACAGAGGCACAAAGGACACTGTGATGTCACCATTTAGCCCTGTGACATCAGAATAGTGCATTATATATGTAAAAGGAGACCGTGATGTCACGATTTAGCACTGTGACATCACAATAGTTCATCATATATGCACAAAGGACACTGTGATATCACTCTTTAACACTGTGACATCAGAATATAACATTATGCTGACACAAAGAACATTGTGATGTCACTATTAAGTACTGTGACTTCAGAATAGAACATTATGTTGACCCAAATGACATTGTGATGTCACTATACAGCACTGTGACATCAAAATAGAGCATTATGTTGACACAAAGGACACTGTGAATTCACTATTAAGCACTGTGACAGCAGAAGAGAGCATTATGTTGACACAAAGAACACTGTGATGCCACTATTCAGCACTGTGATGTCAGAATAGAGCATTATGTTGACACAAAGACAGTGTGATGTCACTATACAGCACTGTGACATCAAAATAGTGCATTATGTTGACACAAAGGACACTGTGATGTCAACATTAAGCACTGTGACATCAGAAGAGAGCATTATGTTGACACAGAGGACACTGTGATGTCACTATTCAGCACTGTGATGTCAGAATAGAGCATTATGATGACACAAAGGACAGTGTGATGTCAGCATTTATCACTGTCACATCAGAATAGTGCATTATGTTGACACAAAGGACACTGTGATGTCACTATACAGCACTGTGACATCACAATAGAGCATTATGTTGACACAAAGGACACTGTGATGTCACTATTAAGCACTGTGACATCAGAAGAGAGCATTATGTTGACATAAAGGACACTGTGATGTCAATATTCAGCACTGTGATGTCAGAATAGAGAATTATGTTGATACAATGGACATTGTGATGTCACTATTTAGCACTGTGACAAAAGAATAGAGCATTATGTTGACACAAAGGAAACTGTGATATCACAATTAAGCACTGTAACATCAGAATACAGGATTATGTAGACAAAAGGACACTGTGATGTCACTATTCAGCACTGTGATGTTAGAATAGAGCAATAAGTTGACACAAAGGACAATGTGATGTCACTATTTAGCACTGTGACATCAGAAGAGAGCATTATGTTGACACAAAGGAAACTGTGATGTCACTATTAAGCCCTGTGACATCAGAAGAGAGCATTATGTTGACACAAAGGACAGTGTGATGTCACTATTCAGCACTGTGATGTCAGAATAGAGCATTATGTTGACACAAAGGACATTGTGATGTCACTATTTAGCACTGTGACAAAAGAATAGAGCATTATGTTGACACAAAGGACACTGTGATATCACAATTAAGCACTGTGACATCAGAATACTGGATTATGTAGACAAAAGGACACTGTGATGTCACTATTCAGCACTGTGATGTTAGAATTGAGCAATAAGTTGACACAAAGGACATTGTGATGTCACTATTAAGCACTGTGACATCAGAATAGAGAATTATAGATGAACAAAGGACACGGTCCTGTCACTATTCAGCACTGGGACATTATCTGAAGACATTATAGAGGCACAATGGACATTGTGATGCCACCATGTAGCACAGTGACATCATAACAGAGCATTAAAGAAACACAAAGGATATTGTGATATCACCATTGTGACACCAAAACAATGCATTTTAGAGGCATAGAGGACATTGTGATGTGACTGGTAAGCAATGTGACATAAGAATTGAGCATAGAGAATCAGAAAGGACACTCTGATGTCTCTATTCAACAGAGTGTCACCAGAATAGAGCATTATGTTGACACAAAAGACTCTGTGATGTCAGTATTCAGCACTGTGACTTCAGAATAGAGCATTATGTTGACATAAAGGACACTGTGATGTCACTATACAGCACTGTGACATCACAATAGAGCATTATATTGACACCAAGGAAACTGTCCTGTCTCTATACAGCACTGTGACATCATCTTATGACATTATAGAGGCACAAAGGACACTGTGATGTCACTATTCAACACTGCAACATCACCATAAGGCATTATAGACACTCAAAGGACATTGTGATGTCACTATCCCGCCTTGTGACTTCAGAACAGTGCATTACATAGGCTCCGGCGATATTGTGATGTCACTATTCTGTACTTTGACATCAGAACCATGCATTATAGATTCACAGAGGATATTGTGGTGTCACTATATAGCACCGTGATGTCAGAATTGAGCATAATAGAAGCACAAAGGAGACTGTGATGTCAATATTCAGCACAGTGTCACCAGAATACAGCATTATGTTGACACAAAGGACATTGAGATGTCAAATTTAAGCACTGTGATGTCAGAATCGTGAATCACAGATGCACAAAGGACACTGTCCTGTCACTATTCAGCACTATGACATCATCTTAAGACATTATAGAGGCACAAAGGACACTGTGATGTCACTATTCAACACTGCAACATCACCATAAGGCATTATAGACACTCAAAGGACATTGTGATGTCACTATTCCGCCTTGTGACTTCAGAACAGTGCATTACATAGGCACCGTCGATATTGTGATGTCACTATTCTGTACTGTAACATCAGAACCATGAATTATAGATTCACAGAGGTTATTGTGGTGTCGCTATATAGCACCGTGATGTCAGAATTGAGCATTATAGAAGCACAATGGAGACTGGGATGTCAATATTCAGCACAGTGTCACCAGAATACAGCATTACGTTGACACAAAGGACATTGTGATGTCACATTTAAGCACTGTGAGGTCAGAATCCTGAATCATAGATGCACAAAGGACACTGTCCTGTCACTATTCAGGACTGTGACATCATCTTAAGACATTATAGAGGCACAAAGGACATTGTGATGTCACCATTTAGCCCTGTGACATCAGAATAGTGCATTATATATGCAAAAAGGAGACCGTGATGTCACGATTTAGCACTGTTACATCACAATAGTTCATTATTTATGCACAAAGGACACTGTGATATCACTATTTAGCACTGTGATATCAGAATATAACATTATGCTGACACAAAGAACATACTGATGTCACTATTAAGAACTGTGACATCAGAATAGAACATTATGTTGACACAAATGACATTGTGATGTCACTATACAGCACTGTGACATCAAAATAGAGCATTATGTTGACACAAAGGACACTGTGATGTCACTATTAAGCACTGTGACATCAGAATAGAGCATTATGTTGACACAAAGGACACTGTGAAGTCACTATAAGCACTGTGACAGCAGAAGAGAGCATTATGTTGACACAAAGAATACTGTGATGCCACTATTCAGCACTGTGATGTCAGAATAGAGCATTATGTTGACACAAAGGACAGTGTGATGTTACTATACAGCTCTGTGACATCAGTGTAGTGCATTATGTTGACACAAAGGACACTGTGATGTCAACATTAAGCAGTGTGACATCAGAAGAGAGCATTATGTTGACCCATAGGACACTGTGATGTCAGTATTCAGCACTGTGATGTCAGAATAGAGCATTATGATGACACAAAGGACAGTGTGATGTCAGCATTTAGCACTGTGACAACAGAATCGTGCATTATGTTGAGACAAAGGACATTGTGATGTCACTATTCAGCACTGTGACATCACAATAGAGCATTATGTTTGCACAAAGGACACTGTGATGTCACTGTTGAGAACTGTGACATCAGAATAGAGCATTATGTTGACACAAAGGACACTGTGATGTCACTATACAGCACTGTGACATCATCTTAAGACATTATAGAGGCACAAAGGACATTGTGATGTCACCATTTAGCCCTGTGACATCAGAATAGTACATTATATATGCACAAAGGAGACCGTGATGTCACAATTTAGCACTGTGACATCACAATAGTTCATTATTTATGCACAAAGGACACTGTGATATCACTATTTAGCACTGTGACATCAGAATATAACATTATGGTGACACAAACGACATTGTTATGTCAATATTAAGCACTGTGACATCAGAATAGAACATTATGTTGACACAAATGACATTGTGATGTCACTATACAGCACTGTGACATCAAAATAGAGCATCATGTTGACACAAAGGACACTGTGATGTCACTATTAACCACTGTGATAACAGAGTAGAGCATTATGTTGACTCCAATGACACTGTGATGTCACAATTAAGCACTGTGACATCAGAAGAGAGCATTATGTTGACACAAAGAACACTGTGATGTCATTATTCATCACTGTGATGTCAGAATAGAGCATTATGTTGACACAAAGGACAGTGCGATGTTACCATTTAGCACTGTGACATCAGAATACTGCATTATGTTAACACAAAGGACACTCTGATGTCATTATTCAGCACTGTGATGTTAGAATAGAGCAATAAGTTGACACAAAGGATAGTGTGATGTCACTATACAGCACTGTGACATCAGAATAGTGCATTTTGTTGACATAAATGACATTGTGATGTCACTATTCAGCACTGTGACATCACAAGAGAGCATTATGTTGACACAAAGGACACTGTGATGTCACTATTCAGCACTGTGACATCAGAATAGAGCATTATGTTGACACAAAGGACACTGTGATGTCACTATACAGCACTGTGACATCACAATAGAGCATTATGTTGACACAAAGGACACTGTGATATCACAATTAATCACTGTGACATCAGAATACAGGATTATGTAGACAAAAGGACACTGTGATGTCACTATTCAGCACTGTGATGTTAGAATAGATCAATAAGTTGACACAAAGGACAGTGTGATGTCACTATTTAGCACTGTGACAACAGAGTAGTGCATTATGTTGACACAAAGGACATTGTGATGTCACTATTAAGCACTGTGACATCAGAATAGAGAATTAAAGATGAACAAAGGACACTGTCCTGTCAGTATTCAGCACTGTGACATTATCTGAAGACATTATAGTGGCACAATGGACATTGTGATGTCACCATATAGCACTGTGACATCATAAAAGAGCATTAAAGAAACACAAAGGATATTGTGGTATCACTTTTAGCAAGGTGACACCAGAACAATGCATTATAGAGGCATAGAGGACATTGTGATGTCACTAATAAGCAATGTGACATAAGAATTGAGCATAGAGAAGCAGAAAGGACACTCTGATGTCACTATTCAACACAGTGTCACCAGAATAGAGGATTATGTTGACTCAAAAGACTCTGTGATGTCAGTATTCAGTACTGTGATGTCAAATAGTGCATTGTGTTGACACAAAGGACACTGTGATGTCACTATTTAGCACTGTGACATCAGAATAGAGCATTGTGTTGACACAAAGTACATTGTGATATGTCACTATTAAGCACTGTGACATCAGAATAGAGAATTATAGATGCACAAAGGACACTATGCTGTCACTATTCAGCACTATGACATCATCTTAAGACATTATAGAGGCATAAGAGACATTGTGATATCATCATTTAGCACTGAGAATTCGGAATCGTGCATTATATATGCACAAAGAATACTGTGATATCACTATTTAGCTCTGTGACTTCAGAATAGATCATTATGTTGACACAAAGGACACTGTGATGTCACTATACAGCACTGTGACATCACAATAGAGCATTATGTTGACACAGAGGACACTGTGATGTCACTACTAAGCACTGTGACATCAGAGGAGAGCATTATGTTGACACAAAGAACACTGTGATGTCACTATTCATCACTGTGATGTCAAAATAGAGCATTATGTTGACACAAAGACAGTGCGATGTTACCATTTAGCACTGTGACATCAGAATACTGCATTATGTTGACACAAAGGACACTGTGAAGTCACTATTAAGCACTGTGACATCAGAATAGAGCGTTATGTTGACACAAAGGACACTGAATTCACTATAAGCACTGTGACATCAGAAGAGAGCATTATGTTGACACAAAGAACACTGTGATACCACTATTCAGCACTGTGACATCAGAAGTGAGCATTATGTTGACACAAAGGACAGTGTGATGTCACTATTTAGCACTGTGACAACAGAATAGTGCATTATGTTGACACAAAGGACATTTTGATGTCACTATTAGGCACTGTGACATCAGAATAGAGAATTAAAGATGAACAAAGGACACTGTCCTGTCACTATTCAGCACTGTGACATTATCTGAAGACATTATAGTGGCACAATGGACATTGTGATGTCACCATGTAGCACTGTGACATCATAAAAGAGCATTAAAGAAACACAAAGGATATTGTGATATCACCATTTAGCAAGGTGACACCAGAACAATGCATTTTAGAGGCATAGAGGACATTGTGATGTCACTAATAAGCAATGTGACATAAGAATTGAGCATAGAGAAGCAGAAAGGACACTCTGATGTCACTATTCAACACAGTGTCACCAGAATAGAGCATTATGTTGACTCAAAAGACTCTGTGATGTCAGTATTCAGCACTGTGATGTCAGATAGTGCATTGTGTTGACACAAAGGACACTGTGTTGTCACTATTTAGCACTGTGACATCAGAATAGAGCATTGTGTTGACACAAAGGACATTGTGATGTCACTATTAAGCACTGTGACATCAGAATAGAGAATTATAGATGCACAAAGGACACTAGCCTGTCACTACTCAGCACTATGACATCATCTTAAGACATTTTAGAGGCATAAGGGACATTGTGATGTCATCATTTAGCACTGAGAATTCGGAATCGTGCATTATATATGCACAAAGAATACTGTGATGTCACTATTTAGCATTGTGACTTCAGAATATAGCATTATGTTGACACAAAGGACACTGTGATGTCACTATTAGGCACTGTGACATCAGAAGAGAGAATTATAAATGCACCAAGGAAACTGTCCTGTACTATTCAGCACTGTGACATCATCTTAAGACATTATAGAGGCACAAAGGACATTGTGATGTCACTATTCCGCCTTGTGACATCAGATCAGTGCATTATATAGGCACCGGCGATATTGTGATGTCACTATTCTGTACTGTGACATCAGAACCATGAATTATAGATACACAGAGGATATTGTGGTGTCACTACATAGAACCGTGATGTCAGAATTGAGCATTATAGAAGCACAATGGAGACTGTGATGTCAATATTCAGCACAGTGTCACCAGAATAGAGCATTATGTTGACACAAAGGACATTGTGATATCACATTTAAGCACTGTGACGTCAGAATCGTGAATCATAGATGCACAAAGGACACTGTCCTGTCACTATTCAGCACTGTGATATCATCTTAAGACATTATAGTGGCACAAATGACATTGTGATTTCACCATTTAGACATTGACATCAGAATAGTGCATAATATATGCACAAAGGAGACTGTGATGTCACGATTTAGCACTGTGACATCACAATATTTCATTATATATGCACAAAGGACACTTTGATATCACTATTTAGCACTGTGACATCAGAATAGAGCATTATTTTTATACAAAGGGCAGTGAGATGTCACTATTAAGCACTGTGACATCAGAACAGTGAATCATAGATGCACAAAGTACACTGTTCTGTCACTATTCAGCACTGTGACATCATCTTAAGACATTACAGAGGCACAAAGGACATTGTGATGTCACCATTTAGCACTGTGACATCACAATAGTTTATTATATGGTATCACTATTTAGCACTGTGACATCAGAATAGAACATTATGTTGACACAAAGGACATTGTGATGTCACTATTAAGCACTGTGACATCAGAATAGAGCATTATGTTGACAAAAGGACACTGCGATGTCACTAATTAGCACTGTGACAAAAGAATAGAGCATTATGTTGACACAAAGGACACTGTGATGTCACTATTTAGCACTGTGACATCAGAATAGTGCATTATGTTGACACAAAGGACACTGTGATGTCACTATTTAGCAGTGTGACATCAGAAGAGAGCATTATGTTGACACAAAGTACAGTGTGATGTCACTATTTAACACTGTGATAAAAGAATAGAGCATTATGTTGACACAAAGGACATTGTGATGTCACTATTAAGCACCGTGACATCAGAATAGAGAATTATAGATGAACAAAGGACACTGTCCTGTCACTATTCAGTACTGTGATATTATCTGAAGACATTATAGAGGCACAAAGGACATTGTGATGTCACCATTTAGCACTGTGACATCATAAAAGAGCATTAAAGAGACACAAAGGATATTGTGATATCACCATTTAGCAAGGTGACATCAGAACAATGCATTATAGAGGCGTAGAGGACATTGTGATGTCACTAATAAGCAATGTGACATAAGAATAGAGCATAAAGAAGCAGAAAGGACACTCTGATGTCACTATTCAACACAGTGTCACCAGAATAGAGCATTATGTTGACTCAAAAGACTGTGATGTCAGTATTCAGCACTGTGATGTCAAATGGTGCATTATGTTGACACAAAGGACACTGTGATGTCACTATTTAGCACTGTGACAAAAGAAATGAGAATTATAGATGCACAAAGGACACAGTCTTGTCACTATTCAGCTCTGTGACATCATCTAAATACATTATAGAGGCACAAAGGACACTGTGATGTAACTATTCAAAACTGCTACATCATCAAAAGGCATTATAGAGACTCAAAGGACATTGTGATGTCACTACTCCACCTTTTGGCATCAGAAAAGTGCATTAGAGAGGCACAGAGGACATTGTGATGTCACTATTCAGTACTGAGACATCAGAACCATGAATTAGAGATGCACAGCGGACATTGTGGTGTCACTATTTAGCACCATGATATCAGAATTGAGCATTACAGAAGCACAAAGGACACTGTGATGTCACTATTCAGCACAGTGTCACCAGAATAGACTATTATGTTGACTCCAAAGACTCTGTGATGTTACTATTTAACACTGTGAAAAAAACAGAGTATTATATTGACACAGAGAACACTTTGGTGTCACGAATCAGTACTGTGATGTCAGAATAGAGCATTATGTTGACACAAAGGACACTGTGATGTCACTATTTAGCACTGTGACATCAGAATAGCACATTATATACGCACAAATTACACTGTGAAGTCACAATTAAGCACTGTGACATCAGAATAGAGAATCATAGATTCACAAGGGACACTGTCCTCTCATTATTCAGTACTGTGACATCATCTTAAGACAATATAGAGGCACAAAGGACTTTGTGATGTCACCATGTAGCACTGTGACATCAGAAAAAAGTATTATAGAGACACAAATGATAGTGTGAAATCACTATTTAGCACTGTTACACCAGAACTATTCATTACAGAGGCACAGGGGATATTGTGATGTCACTAATAAGCAATGTGACATAAGAATTGAGCATAGAGAAGCAGAAAGGACACTCTGATGTCACTATTCAACACAGTGTCACCAGAATAGAGCATTATGTTGACTCAAAAGACTCTGTGATGTCAGTATTCGGCACTGTCATGTCAAATAGTGCATTATGTTGACACAAAGGACACTGTGATGTCACTTTTTAGCACTGTGACATCAGAATAGAGCATTGTGCTGACACAAAGGATATTGTGATGTCACTATTAAGCACTGTGACATCAGAATAGAGAATTATAGATGCACAAAGGACACTATCCTGTCACTATTCAGTACCATGACATCATCTTAAGATATTATAGAGGCATAAAGGGCATTGTGATGTCATCATTTAGCACTCTGAATTCGGAATCGTGCATTATATATGCAGAAAGAATACTGTGATATCACTATTTAGCACTGTGACATCAGAATAGGGCATTATGTTGACAAATAGCACATTGTGATGTCACTATTAATCACTGTGACATCAGAATAGAACACTATGTTGACACAAAGGACATTGTGATGTCACTATTTAGCACTGTGATATCAGAATAGAGCATTATTTTGACTCAAAAGACTCTGTGATGTCACTATTCAGCACTGTGACGAAAGTTCAGAGTATTATATTGTATTATATTGACACAGAAATCATTATGATGTCACAAATCAGCACTGTGATTTCCGAATAGAGCATTATGTTAACACAAGTGACACTGTGATGTGACTATTCATCTATGTGACATTTCAATAGAGCATTATGTTGACACAAAGGAATTTGTGATGTCATTATTAATCACTGTGACATGAGAATAGAACATCATGTTGACACAAAGGACATTGTGATGTCACTATTAAGCATTGTGACAACAGAATAGAGAACTATAGATGAACAAAGGACACTGTCCTGTCACTATTTAGAACTGTGACATTATCTGAAGACATTATAGAAGCACAAAGGACATGGTGATGTCACCATTTAGCACTGTGATATAATAAAGGGCATTAAAGAGACACAAAGGATATTGTGATATCACCATTTAGCAAGGTGACACCAGAACAATGCATTATAGAGGCAGAGAGGACATTGTTATGTCACTAATAAGCAATGTGACATTAGAATTGAGCATAGAGAAGCAGAAAGGTCACTCTGATGTTACTATTCAACACAGTGTCACCAGAATAGAGCATTATGTTGACTCAAAAGACTGCGATGTCAGTATTCAGCACTGTGATGTCAAATAGTGCATTATGTTGACACAAAGGACACTGTGATGTCACTATTTAGCACTGTGACATTAGAATAGAGCATTGTGTTGACACAAAGGACACTGTGATGTTACTATTAAGCACTGTGACATCAGAATAGAGAATTATAGATGCACAAAGGACACTGTCCTGTCACTATTCAGCACTATGACATCATCTTAAGGCATTATAGAGGCATAAAGGGCATTGTGATGTCACCATTTAGCACTGTGACATCAAATAGTGCATTATATATGCACAAAGGAGACTGTGATGTCACCATTTAGCACTCTGATATCACAATCGTTCATTATATATGCACAAAGGACACTATGATATCACTATTTAGCACTGTGACATCAGAATAGAGCATTATGTTGACACAAAGGACACTGTGATGTCAATATTAAGCAGTGTTACATCAGAATAGAGCATTCTGTTGATATAAACGACACTGTGATGTCACTATTTAGCTCTGTGACATCAGAATAGTGCATTATGTTGACACAAAAGACATTGTGATGTCACGAATCAGCATTGTGACATCAAAATAGCGCATTAGGTTGAAACAAAGAATACTGTGATGTCAGTATTAAGCACAGTGACATCAGAATAGAGAATTATAGATGCACAAAGGACACTCTGGTTCCACTATTCAGCACAGTGTCTCCTTATTAGAGCATTATGTTGACCCAAAGGACACTGTGATGTCACTATTTAGCACTGTGACATTAGAATAGAGTATTATGTTGACACAAAGGACATTGTGAAGTCATTATTAATCACTGTGACATCAGAATAGAGCATTATGTTGACACAAAGGACACTGTGATGTCACTATTAAGCACTGTGACATCAGAATAGAGAATTGTAGTTGCACAAAGGACACTGTCCTGTCACTATTCAGCACTGTGACATCATCTTAAGACATTATAGAGGCACATAGGACATTTTGACGTCACCATTTAGCACTGTGACATCAGAATAGTGCATTATATATGCACAAAGGACACTGTGATGTCACTATTAAGCACTGTGACAACAGAAAAGAGCATTATAGAGACACAAAGGATATTGTGATATCACTACTTAGCACTGTTACATCAGAACAATGCATTATAGAGGTACAGAAGACATTTTGATGTCTCTGTTTAGTATGCTGACATCTGAATAGAGTATTATGTTGATAAAATCGACATTGTGTTGTCACTATTCCGCAGTAAGAAATCAGAAGTGTGGGTTATACAGGCATGAAGGATGCTATGATGTTACTATGCAGCCCTGTGATATAAGCAAAGAGCATTAGAGAGTCACAAAGTACATTGTGATGTCACTATTCCATAGTGTGACATCAGAATAGAGCAGTATATTGACACAAAGCATACTGTGATGTTACTATGCAGCACTGTGACATCAAATGAGAGCATTATGGAGTCACAAAGGACGCTGTGAGATCTCTATTCATCACTGAGACATTAGTAAAAGCATTATAGAGGTAGAAAGTACATTGTGATGTCAGCATTCAGCTCTGTGACATCAGAACAGAGCATTATAAAGTGACAAATGACACTGTATTGTCACTATTAAGCACTAGCTTTATAGAGTCAAAAAAGGTTACTGTGATGTCACAATTAAGAACTGTGACACCAGAATAGAACATTATAATGACACAAAGACCAGAATGATGTCACTAGTCAGCACTGTGACACCAGAATAGAGTATTTTAGGACTCAAAAAACACTGTGATGTCATTATTCACCCAAGTGGTATCAGAATAGAGCATTATATTGACACAAAGTATACTGTGATGTCATAAATCTGCATTGTGACATCAGAATAGAGCATTATAGAGACACAAAGTATACTGTGATCTCACTATTCAGCACTGTGATATCATCATAAGGCATTATAGAGGCACAAAGGACATTGTGATATCAGCATTTAGCACTGTAACATCAGAACAGTTTATTATATTGATAAGATCGACATTGTGATTCACTTTTCAGCTCTATAACATCAGAACAGTGAATTACAGAGGAACAAAGGATATTGTTATGTCAGCATTGAGTGCAGTGACAGCAGCAAAGAGCATTATAGATGCACAAAGCACACTTTGATGTCACTTTGAAGCACTGTGAGATCAGAAAAGAGCATTATAGGGGCAAAAATACACTGATGTCGTTATTTACCAATGTGATATCAGAATACAGCATTACATTGACACAAAGTATACTGTGATGTCTCAAATCTGCACTGTGACATCAGAATAGGGTACTACAGAGGCACAATGTACACTGTGATTTCACTATTCAGCATTGCGAAATCAAAATAAGGCATTATAGAGATACAAAGGACATTGTGATGTCCCCATTCAGAACATAAGAATACTGCAATATATATGCACAAAGGACACTGTGATGTTACTATTAAGCACTGTGACATCAGAATAGAGAATTATAGATGCACAAAGGACACTGTCCTGTCACTACTCAGCACTGTGACATCATCAAGACATTATAGAGGCACAAAGGATATTGTGATGTCACCATTTAGCACTGTGACATCAGAAGAGTGCATTATATATGCACAAAGGACACTGTGATGTCACTATTAAGCACTGTGACAAAAGAAAAGAGCATTATAGAGACACAAAGGATATTGTGATATCACTATTAAGCACTGTTACATCAGAACAATGCATTATAGAGACGACATTGTAATGTCACTAATTAGCACCGTGATATAAGAATTGAGCATACAGAAGCACAAAGGACACTCTGATGTCACTATTCAGCACAGTGTCACCAGAATAGAGCATTAGTTGACTCAAAAGACCCTGTGATGTCTCTATTCAGCACTGTGATATCAGAATAGAGCATTATGTTGACACAAAGGACACTGTGATGTCACTATTTAGCACTGTGACATCAGGATAGCGCATTATATATGTACAAAGGACACTGTGATGTCACTATTAAGCACTGTGACATCAGAAAAGAGCATTATAGAGACACAAAGGATATTGTGATATCATTATTTAGCACTGTTACATCAGAACCATGAATTATAGAGGCACAGAGGACTTTTTGGTGTCACTATTTAGCACGGTGACATCAAAATTGAACATTACAGAAGCACAAAGGCCACTGTGATGTCACTATTCAGCACAGTGTCACCAGAAGAGAGCATTATGTTGACACAAAGGACACTGTGATGTCACTATTTAACATTGTGATGCCAGAATAGAGCATTATGTTGACAAAAAGGACACTGTGATGTCACTATTTAGCACTGTGACATCAGAATAGAGCATTATGTTGACACAAAGGACATTGTGATGTCACTTTTAAGTAGTGTGACATCAGAATAGAGAATTATAGATGCACAAAGGACACTGTCCTGTCAATATTCAGCACTGTGACATCATCTTAAGACATTATAGAGGCACAAAGGACACTGTGATGTCACCATTTAGCACTGTGACATCACAATAGTTCATTATATATGCACAAAGGACACTGTGATGTCACTATTTAGCACTGTGACACTAGAATAAAGCATTATGTTGACACAAAAGAGATTGTGATGTCACTATTAAGCACTGTGACATCAGAATATAGAATTATAGATGAACAAAGGACACTGTCCTTTCACTATTCAGCACTGTGACATCATCTGAAGACAAGAGAGGCACAAAGGACATTGTGATCTCAACATTTAGCACTGTGACATCAGAAAAGAGCATGATAGAGACACAAAGTATATTGTGATATCACTATTTAGCACTGTTACACCAGAACAATGCATTTTAGAGGCACAGAGGACTTTGTGATGTCACTAAGTATCACTGTGAAATAAGAATTGAGCATAAAGAAGCACAAGGACACTCTGATGTTACTATTCAGCACAGTGTCACCAGAATAGAGCATTATGTTGACTCAAAAGACTCTGTGATGTCTCTATTCAGCACTGTTATGTCAGAATAGAGCATTATGTTGAAACAAAGACACTGTGATGTCACTATTAAGCACTGTGACAATTGAAAAGAGCATTATAGAGACACAAAAGATATTGTGATATCACTATTTAGCACTGTTACACCAGAACAATGCATTTTAGAGGCAGATAGGACATTGTGATGTCACTAAGTAGCACTGTGACAAAGAATTGAGCATACAGAAACACAAAGGACACTCTGATGTCACTACTCAGCACAGTGACACCCGAATAGAGCATTATGTTGACTCAAAAGACACTGTGATGTCTCTATTCAGCACTGTGATTTCAGAATGGAGCATTATGTTGACACAAAGGACAATGTGATGTCACTTTTATGCACTGTGACTTCAGAATAGAGTATTATAGATGCACAAAGGACACTGTCCTGTCACTATTCAGCACTGTGACATCATCTTAAGACATGATAGAGGCACAGAGGATATTGTGATGTCTCTTATTAGCACCGGGACATAATAATTGAGTATACAGAAGCACAAAGGATACTCTGATGTCACTATTCACTACAGTGTCACCAGAATAGAGAATTATGTTGACTCAAAAGACTCTGTGATGTCACTATTCAGCACTGTGACAAAATAACAAAGTATAATATTGACACAGAGAACACTGTGATGTCACGAAACAGCACTGTGATGTCAGAATAGAGCATTATGTTGACACAAAAGACATTGTGATGTCACTGTTTAGCACTGTGACATCAGAATAGCACATTATATATGCACAAAAGACACTGTGATGTCACTATTAAGCACTGTGACATCAGAATAGAGAATTATAGATGCACAAAGGAGACTGTCCTGTCACTATTCAGTACTGTGACATTATCTGAAGACATTATCGAGGCACATAGGACATTGTGATGTCACTATTCAATACTGTGACATCAAAACCATGAATTACAGATGCACAGAGGACATTGTGATGTCCGTATTCTGCACTGTGACATCAGAACAGTGCATTACAGAGTCACAGAGGACATTGTGATGTCACTATTTGGTACTGTGACATCAGAACCATGAATTATTTATGCACAGAAGACTTTGTGGTATCACAATTTAGCACCGTGACATCAGAATTGAGCATTACAGAAGAACAAAGGCCACTGTGATGTAACAATTCAACACACTGTCACCAGAATAGAGCATTATGTTGACTCAAAAGATTATGTGATGTCACTATGTAACACTGTGACATCAGAATAGTGCATTATATATGCACAAAGGACACTGTGATGTCACTATTAAGCACTGTGACAACAGAAAAGAGCATTATAGAGACACAAAGGATATTGTGATATCACTATTTAGCACTTTTACATCAGAACAATGCATTATACCGGCACGGAAGACATTTTGATGTCTCTGTTTAGTATGGTGGCATCTGAATAGAGTATTATGTTGATAAAATCGACATTGTGTTGTCACTATTCTGCAGTAAGAAATCACAAGAGTGGGTTATACAGGCACCAAGGATGCTGTGATGTCACTATGCAGCACTGTGATATCAGCAAAGAGCATTAGAGAGTTACAAAGTACATTGTGATGTTACTATTCCATACTGTGACATCAGAATAGAGCATTATATTGATACAAAGCATACTGTGATGTCACTATGCAGCACTGTGACATCAAATGAGAGCATTATGGAGTCACAAAGGACGCTGTGAGGTCACTATTCATTACTGAGACAATAGTAAAGAGCATTATAGAGGCAGAAAGTACATTGTGATGTCAGCATTCAGCACTGGGACATCAGAACAGAGCATTGTAGAGTGACAAATGACACTGTATTGTCACTATTATGCACTGGGATATCAGAACATAGCATTATAGAGTCAAAAAATGTTACTGTGATGTCACAATTAAGAACTATGACACCAGAATAGAACATTATAATGACACAAAGACCAGAATGATGTCACTAGTCAGCACTGTGACACCAGAATAGAGTATTTTAGGACTCAAAAAACACTGTGATGTCATTATTCACCCAAGTGGTATCAGAATAGAGCATTATATTGACACAAAGTATACTGTGATGTCATAAATCTGCATTGTGACATCAGAATAGAGCATTATAGAGACACAAAGTATACTGTGATCTCACTATTCAGCACTGTGATATCATCATAAGGCATTATAGAGGCACAAAGGACATTGTGATATCAGCATTTAGCACTGTAACATCAGAACAGTTTATTATATTGATAAGATCGACATTGTGAGTCACTTTTCAGCTCTATAACTTCAGAACAGTGAATTACAGAGGAACAAAGGATATTGTTATGTCAGCATTGAGCGCAGTGACAGCAGCAAAGAGCATTATAGATGCACAAAGCACACTTTGATGTCACTTTGAAGCACTGTGAGATCGGAAAAGAGCATTATAGGGGCAAAAATACACTGATGTCGTTATTTACCAATGTGATATCAGTATACAGCATTACATTGACACAAAGTATACTGTGATGTCTCAAATCTGCACTGTGACATCAGAATAGAGTATTACAGAGGCACAATGTACACTGTGATTTCACTATTCAGCATTGTGAAATCATCATAAGGCATTATAAGACACAATGGACATTGTGATGTCCCTATTCAGAACATAAGAATAGTTCATTATATATGCACAAAGGACACTGTGAAGGGACTATTAAGCACTGTGACATCAGAATAGAGAATTATAGATGCACAAAGGACACTGTACTGTCACTATTCAGCACTGTGACATCATCTTAAGACATTATAGAGGCACAAAGGACATTATGATGTCAACATTTAGCACTGTGACATCAGAATAGTGCATTATTTATGCACAAAGGACATTGTGATTTCACTATTAAGCACTGTGACAACAGAAAAGAGCATTATAGAGACACAAAGGGTATTGTGATATCACTATTTACCATTGTTACATCAGAACAATGCATTATAGAGGCACAGAACATTGTCATGTCACTAATTAGCACCGTGATATAAGAATTGAGCATTCAGAAGCACAAAGGACACTCTGATGTCACTATTCAGCACAGTGTCACCAGAATAGAGCATTAGTTGACTCAAAAGACTCTGTGATGTCTCTATTCAGCACTGTGATGTCAGAATAGAGCATTATGTTGACACAAAGGACACTGTGATGTCACTATTTAGCACATTGACATCAGAATAGCGCATTATGTATGCACAAACGACACTGTGATGTCACTATTAAGCACTGTGACATCAGATTAGAGAATTATAGATGCACAAAGGACATGTCCTGTCAATATTCAGCACTGTGACATCATCTTAAGACATTATAGAGACACAAAGGATACTGTGATATCACTATTTAGGACAGTTACATCAGACCATGCAATATAGAGGCACAGAGGTCATTGTGTTGTCACTAATTAGCACCCTGACATAAGAATTGAGCATACAGAAGCACAAGGACACTCTGATGTCACTAATCAGCACAGTGTCTCAAAAGAATCTGTGATGTCACTATTCAGCACTGTGACAAAAGTACAGAGTATTATATTGTATTATATTGACACAGAGATCACTGTGATGTCACGAATCAGCACTGTGATGCCAGAATAGAGCATCACGTTGACACAAAGGACACTGTGATGTCACTATTTAGCACTGTGACATCAGAATAGAGCATTATGTTGACACAAAGGACATTGTGACGTCACTATTAAATACTGTGATATCAGAATAGAGACTTATAGATGCACAAAGGATACTGTCCTGTCACTATTAAGAACTGTGATATCATCTTAAGACATTATAGAGGCACAAAGTACACTGTGATGTCACTATTCAATACTGCGACATAATCATAAGGCATTATAGAAACACAAAGGACATTGTGATGTCCCTACTCCGGACTGTGACATCAGAACAATGCAATACAGAGGAACAGAGGACATTGTGATGTCATTATTCAGTACTGTGACATCAGAACCATGAATTATAGATGAACAGAGGACTTTGTAGTGTCACTATTTAGCACCGTGATATCAGAATTGAGCATTACAGAAGCACAAAGGTACACTGTGATGTCACTATTCAGCACAGTGTCACCAGAATAGAGCATTATGTTGACTCAAAAGACTCTGTTATGTCACTTTTTAACACTGTGACAAAGGAACAGAGTATTATTTTGACACAGAGAACACTGTGATGTCAGGAATCAGCACTGTGACATCAGAATAGCGCATTATGTTGACACAAAGGTCACTGTGTTGTCACTATTAAGCAATGTGACATCGGAATAGAGCATTATGTTGACACAAAGGACACTGTGATGTCACTACTAAGCACTGTGACATCAGAGTAGAGAATTATAGATGCACAAAGCACACTGTCATTTTACTATTCAGCACTGTGACATCATCTTAAGACATTATAGAGGCACAAGGGACATTGTGATGTCACTATTATGCCTTGTGACATCAGACCAGTGCATTACAGAGGCACAGAGGACATGGTGTTGTCACTATTCAGTATTGTGACATCAGAACCATGAATTATAGATGCACAGAGGACATTGTGGTGTCAATATTTAGCACCGGGATATCAGAATTGAGCATTATAGAAGCACAAAGGACACTGTGATGTCATGATTCAGCAGAGTGTCACCAGAACAGAGTATTATGTTGACTCAAAAGACTCTGTGATGTCACTATTTAACACTGTGACAAAAGAACAGAGTATTATATTGACACAGAGAACACTGTGATGTCAGGAATCAGCACTGTGATGTCAGAATAGAGCATTATGTTGACACAAAGAACACTGTGATGTCACTATTTAGCACTATGACATCAGAATAGCACATTACATACACACAAATGACACTGTGATGTTACTATTAAGCACTGTGACATCAGAATAGAGTATTATAGATGTACAAAGGACACTGTCCTGTCACTATTCAGCACTGTGACATCATCTTAAGACATTATAGAGGCAAAAAGGACATTGTGATGTCACCATTTAGCACAGGGAAATCAGAATAGTGCATTATATATGCACAAAGGACACAGTGATGTCACCACTTAGCACTATGATATCACAATAGTGCATTATATATGCACAAAGGACACTGTGATGTCACTAGTCACCACAGTGTAACGAGAATAGAGCATTATGTTGACACAAAGGACACTGTGATGTCACAATTTAGCACTGTGACATCAGAATAGAGCATTATGTTGACACAAAGGACATTGTGATGTCACATTTACGCACTGTGACATCAGAATAGAGAATTGTAGATGCACAAAGGACACTGTCCTGTCATTATTCAGCACTGTGACATCATCTTAAGACATTAAAGAGGCACAAAGGACATTGGGATGTCACCATTTAGCACTGTGACATCAGAATACTGCATTATATAGGCACAAAGGACACTGTGATGTCACTTTTAAGCATTGTGACATCAGAAGAGAACATTACAGAGAGTAAAAGGATATTGTGATATCACTATTTAGCAGTGTTACATCAGAACAGTGCATTATAGAGGCACAGAGGACATTGTGATGTCACTAATTAGCACCGTGACATAATAGTTGAGCATACAGAAGCACAAAGGACACTCTGATGTCACTATTCAACACAATGTCTCCAGAATAGAGCAATATGTTGACTCAAAATACTCTGTGATGTCACTATTCAGCACTGTGACAAAAGAACAGAGTATTATATTGTATTATATTGACACAGGGATCACTGTGATGTTACAAATCAGCACTCTATTGCCAGAATAGAGCATTATGTTGACACAAAGGACATTGTGATGTGACTATTCAGTACAGTGTCACCAAAATACAGCATCATGTTGACTCAAAACACTCTGTGATGTCACTATTTAACACTGTGACAAAGGAACAGAGTATTATTTTGACACAGAGATCACTGTGATGTCACTATGAAGCACTGTGACATCAGAATAGAGAATTACAGATTCACAAAGGACACTGTCTTTTCACTATTCAGCACTGTGACAAAATCTTAAGACATTATGGAGGCACAAAAGACACTGTGATGTCACTATTCAAGACTGGGACCTCATTATAAGGTATTATAGAAACACAAAGGACATTGTGATGTCACTATTCCTACTTGTAACATCAGAGGAGTACATTACAGAGGCACAGAAGACATTGTGATGTCACTATTCAATACTGTGACATCAGAAACCATGAATTATAGATGCACAGAGGACATTGTGGTGTCACTATTTAGCACCGCGGTATCAGAATTGAGCATTATAGAAGCACAAAGGACACTGTGCTGTCACTATTCAGCACAGTGTCACCAGAATAGACTATTATGTTGACTCAAAAGACACTGTGATGTCAATATTTAACACTGTGACAAAAGAACGGAGTATTATATTGACACAGAGAACACTGTGATGTCACGAATCAGCACTGTGAGGTCAGAATAGAGCATTATGTTGACACAAAGAACACTGTGATGTCACTATTTAGCACTGTGACACCAGAATAGAGCATTTTGTTGACACAAAGGACATTGTGATGTCACTATTAAGCCCTGTGACATCAGAATAGAGAATTATAGATTCACAAAGGACACTGTCCTGTCACTATTCAGCACTGTGACATCATCTTAAGACATTATAGAGGCACAAAGGACATTGTGATGTCACCATTTAGCACTGTGACATCAGAATAGCGCATTATATATGCACAAAGGACACGGTGATGTCACCATTTAGCATTGTGACAACACAATAGTGCATTATATATGCACAAAGGACACTGTGATGTCACTATTTAGCACTGTGACATCAGAAAAGAGCATTATGGAGACACAAAGGATATTGTGAGATCACAATTTAGCACTGTTACACCAGAACAATATATCATAGAGGCACAGAGGACATTGTGATATCACTAATTAGCACCATGACATAAGAATTGAGCATACAGAAGCACAAAGGACACTCTGATGTCACGACTCAGCACAGTGTCACCAGAATAGAGCATTATGTTGATACAAAAGACTGTGATGTCACTATTCAGCACTGTGATGTCAGAATAGAGCATTATGTTTACACAAAGGACACTGTGATGTCACTATTTAGCACTGTGACATCAGAATAGAGCATTATGTTGACACAAAGGACACAGTGAAGTCACTTTTAAGCACTGTGACATCAGAAAAGAGAATTGTAGATGCACAGAAGACACTGTCCTGTCACTATTCAGCACTGAGATATCATCTTAAGACATTATAGAGGAACAAAGGACATTGTGATGTCACCATTTATCACTATGACATCAGAATACTGCATTATATATGCACAAAGGACACTGTGATGTCACTATTAAGCATTGTCACATCAGAAAAGAGCAATACAGAGACACAAAGGATATTCTGATATCACTATTTAGCACTGTTACATCATAACAGTGCATTACAGAGGCACAAAGGACATTATGATGTCACTAATTACCACGCACCGTGACATAAATATTGAGCATACAGAAGCACAAAGGACAAACTGATGTCACTATTCAGCACAGTGTCTCCAGAATAGAGCATTATGTTGACTCAAAAGACTCTGTGATGTCAATATACAGCACTGTGACAAAAGAACAGAGTATTATATTGTATTATATTGATATAGAGAACACTGTGATGTCAGGAATCAGCACTGTGATATCAGAATAGAGCATTATTTTGACACAAAAGACACTGTGATGTCCCTATTCATCACTGTGACATCAGAACAGTACATTACAGAGGCACCAAGGACATTGTGATGTCACCATTTATCACTGTGACATCAGAATACTGCATTATATATGCACAAAGGACACTGTGATGTCACTTTTAAGCACTGTGACATCAGAAAAGAGCATTCCAGAGACACAAAGGATATTGTGATATCACACTTTAGCACTGTTACATAAGAACAGTGCATTATAGAGGGACAGAGGACATTATGATGTCACTAATTATCACCGTGACATAAAAATTGAGCATACAGATGCAAAGGACACTCTTATGTCACTAATCAACACAGTGTCTCCAGAATAGAGCATTATGTTGACTCAAAATACTCGGTGATGTCACTATTCAACACTGTGACAAAATAACAGAATATTATATTGACACAGGGAACACTGTGATGTCACTAATCAGCACTGTGATGTCAGAATAGAGCACTATGTTGACACAAAAGACATTGTGATCTCACTATTTAGCACTGTGACATCAGAATAGTGCATTATATAGGCACAAAGGACACTGTGATGTCACTATTAAGCACTGTGACATCAGAATAGAGAATTATAGATGCACAAAGGACACTGCACTGTCACTATTCAGCACTGTGGCATCATCTTAAGACATTATTGAGACACAAAGGATATTGTAATATCACTATTTACCGTTACACTAGAACTATGCATCATAGAGGCACAAAGGACATTGCGATGTCACTAATTAGCACCTTGACATAATAATTGAGCATAGAGAAGCACAAAGAACACTCTGATGTCACTATTCAACACAGTGTCTCCACCATAGAGCATTATGTTGACTCAAAAGACTCTGTGATGTCACTATTCAGCACTGTGAAAAAAGAACAGAGTATTATATTGTATTATATTGAAACAGAGATCACTGTGATGTCACGAATCAGCAATGTATTGCCAGAATAGAGCATTATCTTGACACAAAGGACATTGTGATATCACTATTTAGCACTGTGACATCAGAATAGAGCGTTATGTTGACACAAAAGACACTGTAATGTCACTATTTAGCACTGTGATATCAGAATAGAGCATTATGTTGACAAAAAGGACACTGTGATGTCACTATTTAGCACTGTGACATCAGAATAGAGCATTATGTTGACACAAAGGACATTGTAATGTCACTATTAAGTACTTTGACATCATAATAGAGAATTATAGATGCACAAAGGAAACTGTCCTGTCACTATTCAGCACTGTGACATCATCTTAAGACATTATAAGGCACAAAGGATATTGTGATGTCACATTTAGCACTGTGACATCAAAATGGTGCATTATATATGCAGAAAGGACACTGTGATGTCACTTTTAAGCATTGTGACATCAGAGGAGAGCATTACACAGACTAAAAGGATATTGTGATATCACTATTTAGCACTGTTACATCAGAACAGTGCATTATAGAGGCACAGAGGACATTGTGATGTCACTAATTAGCACCTTGACATAATAATTGAGCATAAAGAAGCACAAAGGACACTCTGATGTCACTATTCAACACAGTGTCTCCAGAATAGAGCATTATGTTGACACAAAGGACACTTTGATGTCACTATTTAGCATTGTGACATCAGAATAGAGCATTATGTAAAAACAAAGTATATTGTGATGTCAGTATTAAGCACTGAGACATCAGAATAGAGCGTTATGCTGACACAAAAGACACTGTAATGTCACTATTTAGCACTTTCACATCAGAATAGAGCATTATGTTGACACAAAGGACATTGTGATGTCACTATTAAGCACTGTGACATCAGAATAGAGAATTATAGATGCACGAAGGACACTGTCCTGTCACTATTCAGCACTGTGACATCATCTTAAGACATTACAGATGCACAAAGGACATTGTGATGTCACCATTTACCACTGTGATATCAAAATAGTGCATTATATATGCACAAAGGACACTGTGATGTCACCTATTAGCACTTTGACATCACAATAGTGCATTATATATGCACAAAGGGCACTGCTATGTCACTATTTAGCACTGTGACATCAGAATATAACATTATGCTGACACAAAGAACATTGTGATGTCACTATTAAGCACTGTGACATCAGAATAGAACATTATGTTGACACAAATGACATTGTGATGTCACTATACAGCACTGTGACATAAAAATAGAGCATTATGTTGACACAAAGGACACTGTGATGTCACTATTAAGCACTGTGACGTTAGAATAGAGAATTATAGAAGCACAAAGGACACTGTCCTGTTACTATTCAGCATTGTGACATCATCTGAAGACATTATAGAGGCACAAAGGACATTGTGATGTCACCATTTAGCACTGTGACATCAGAAAAGAGCATTATAGTAACAGAAAGGATATTGTGATATCACTATTTAGCACTGTTAAACCAGAACAATGCATTTTAGAGGCACAGAGGACTTTGCGATGTCACTAAGTAGCACTGTGAAATAAGAATTGAGCATAAAGAAGCACAAGGACACTCTGATGTTACTATTCAGCACAGTGTCACCAGAATAGAGCATTATGTTGACTCAAAAGACTCAGTGATGTCACTATTCAGCACTGTGATTTCAGAATAGAGCATTATGTGGACACAAAGGACACTGTGATGTCACTATTTAGCACTGTGACATCAGAATAGAGAATTATAGATGCACAAAGGACATGTCCTGTCACTATTCAGCACTGTGACATCATCTTAAGACATTATAGAGTCACAAAGGACACTGTGATGTCACTATTCAACACTGTGACAGCATCATAAGGCATTATAGAGACACAAAGGAAATTGTGATGTCACCATTTTGCAATGTGACATTGGAATACTGTGATGTCAATATTATCACTGTGACATCAGAAAAGAGCATTATAGAGACTCAAAGGATATTATGATATCTCTATTTACCACTGTTACACCAGAACATTAAATTATAGAGGCACAGAGGACATTGTGACATCACTAATTATCACCATGATAACAATTGAGCATACAGAAGCACAAAGGACACTGTGATGTCACTACTCAACACGATGTCACCAGAATAGAGCATTATGTTGACTGAAAAGACTATGTGATGTCACTATTCAGCACTCTGATGTCTGAATAGACCATTATGTTGACACAAAAGAAATTGTGATGTCACGAATCACCACTGTGACATCAGATGAGTGCATTATATATGCACGAAGGACACTGTGATGTCACTATTAAGCACTGTGACATCAGAATAGAGAATGATAGATGCACAAAGGACACTGTCCTGTCACTATTCAGCACTGTGATATCATCTTAAGACGTTATGGAGGCACAAAGGACACTGTGATGTCACTATTCAATACTGCGACATCATCATGAGTCATTATAGAAACACAAAGGACATTGTGATGTCCCTACTCCGCACTGTGACATCAGAACAATGCAATACAGAGGCACAGAGGACATTGTGGTGTCACGATTTAGGCCCGTTACATCAGAATTGAGCATTACAGAAGCACACGGACACTGTGATGTCACTATTCAGCACAGTGTCACCAGAATAGAGCAGTATGTTGACTCAAAAGACTCTGTGATGTCACTATTTAACACTATGACAAAAGAACTGAGTATTATTTTGACACAGAGTACACTTTGATGTCCCGAATCAGAACTGTGATGTCAGAATACAGCACTAAATTAAAACAAAAGACAATATGATGACACGAATTAGCACTGTGACATCAGAATAGCGCATTATGTTGACACAAAGGTCACTGTGTTGTCACTATTATAGAGCATTATGTTGACACAAAGGACACTGTGATGTCACTATTTAGCACTGTGACATCAGAATAGTGTATTATATATGCACAAAGGACACTGTCCTTTCACTATTAAGCACTGTGACATCAGAATAGAGAATTATAGATGCACAAAGGACACTGTACTGTAGTATTCAGCACTGTGACATCACCTTAAGACATTATAGAGGCACAAAGGAAATTGTGATGTCACCATTTAGCACTGTGACTTCAGAGTAGTGCATTGTATATGCACAAAGAACACTGTGATGTCACTATTAAGCACTCTGACATCAGAAAAGAGCATTATAAAGACACAGAGTATATTATGATATCTCTATTTAGCACTGTTATACCAGAACAATGAATTGTAGAGGCACAGAGGACATTGTGATGTCACTAATTAGCACTGTGACATAACAATTGAGCATACAGAAGCACAAAGGAAATTCTGATGTAACTATTCAGCACAGTGTCACCAGAATAGAGCATCATGTTGACTCAAAAGACTCTGTGATGTCACTATTCAGCACTGTGATGTCAGAATAGAGCATTATGTTGACAAAAGGACACTGTGATATCACTATTAAGCACTGTGACATCAGAATAGAGACTTATAGATGGACAAAGGACACTGTGCTGTCACTATTCAGCACTGTGACATCATCTTAAGACATTATAGAGGCACAAAGGACATTGTGATATCACCATTTAGTACTGTCACTTCAGAATTTTGAATTATATATGCACAAAGGACACTGTGATGTCACTATTAAGCATTGTGACATCAGAAAAGAGCATTATAGAGAAACAAAGGATTTTGTGATATCACTTCTTGGCACTGTTACACCTGAACAATGCATTATAGAGGCACAGAGGACATTGTGATATCACTTATTAGCACCCTGACATAAAAATTGAGCATACAGAAGCACAAAGGACACTTTGATGTCACTATTCAGCACAGTGTAATGAGAATAGAGCATTATGTTGACTCAAAAGACTCTGTGATGTCACTATTCAACACTGTGACAAAAGAACAGAGTAATATATTGACACAGAGAACACTGTGATGTCAAGAATCAGCACTGTGATGTCAGAATAGAGCATTATGTTGACACAAAAGACATTGTGATGTCACTATTTAGCACTGTAACATCAGAATAGCACATTATATATGCACAAAGGACACTGTAATGTCACTATTAAGCAACGTGACATCAGAATTAAGCATTACAGAAGCACAAAGGCCACTCTGATGTCACTATTTATCACAGTGTCACCAGAATAGAGCATTATGTTGACTCAAAAGAGACTGTGATGTCACTATTTAATACCGTGACAAAAGAACAGAGTATCATATTGACACAGAGAACACTGTGATGTCGCGAATCAGCACTGTGACGTCAGAATAGAGCATTATGTTGACAGAAAGGACACTATGATGTCACTATTACGCACTGTGACATCAGAAAAGAGCATTATAGAGACACAAAGGATATTGTGATATCACTATTTGGGACTGTTACACCAGAACAATGCATTATATAGGCACAGTGGACATTGTGATGTCACTAATTAACACCGTGACATAAGAATTGAGCATACAGAAGCACAAAGGACACTGTGATGTCACTATTCAGCACAGTGTCATCAGAATAGAGCATTATGTTGACTCAAAAGACTCTGTGATGTCACGAATCAGCAATGTGATGTCAGAATAGAGCATTATGTTGACACAAAGGACACTATGATGTCACTATTTAGCACTGTGACATAAGAACAGTGCATTATGTTGACACAAAGGTCACTGTGTTGTCACTATTAAGCACTGTGACATCAGAATAGAGCATTATGTTGACACAAAGGACACTGTGATGTCACTATTCAGCACTGTGACATCAGAATAGAGAATTATAGATGCACAAAGGACACTGTCCTGTCACTTTTCAGCACTGTGACATCATCTTAAGACATTATACAGGAACAAAGGACACTTTGATTCTACTATTCCGAACAGTGACATGAGAACAGTGCATTACAGAGGCACGATGGATATTTTGATGTTAGTACTCAGTACTGTGACATCAGAACCATGAATTATATATGCACAGAGGACTCTTTGGTATCACTATTTAGCACGGTGACATTAGAATCGAGCATTACAAAAGCACAACGTCCACTGTGATGTCACAATTCAGCACTGTGATGTCAGAATAGAGCATTATGTTGACACAAACACATTGTATTGTCACGAATCAGCACTGTGACATCAGAATAGTGCATAAAAATGCATAAAGGACACTGTGATGTAACTATTAAGCACTGTGACATCAGAATAGAGAATTATAGATGCACAAAGGACACTATCCTGTCACTATTCAGCACTGTGACATCATCTTAAGACATTATAGAGGCACAAAGAATATTGTGATGTCACCATTTAGCACTATGACATCGGAATAGTGCATTATATATGCACAAAGAACACTGTGATGTCACTATTCAGCACTGTGACATAAGAATAGAGCATTATGTTGACACAAAGGACACTCTGAGGTCACTATTAAGCACTATGTCATCAGAATAGAGAATTATAGATTCACAAATGACACTGTCCTATCACTATTCAGCACTGTGAAAACATCTGAAGACATTATAGAGGAACAAAGGACATTGTGATGTCACCATTTAGCACTGGGACGTCTGAAAAGAGCATTATAGAGACACAAAGGATATTGTGATATCACTATTTATCACTGTTACACCACAACAATGCATTATAGAGGCACAGAGGACATTGTGATGTCACTAATTAGCACTATGACATAAGAATTCAGGATACAGAAGCACAAAGGACACTCTGATGTCACTATTCAGCACAGTGTCAATAGAATAGAGCATTATGTTGACTCAAAAGACTCTGTGATGTCACTATTCAGCACTGTGTTGTCAGAATAGAGCATCATGTTGACACAAAGGACACTGTGATGTCACTATTTAGCACTGTGACATCAGAATAGAGCATTATGTTGACACAAAGACATTGTGATGTCACTATTAAGCACTGTGACATCAGAATAGAGAATTTTACATGCACAAAGGACACTGTCCTGTCACTATTCACCACTGTGACATCATCTTAAGACATTATAGAGGCACAGAGGACATTGTGATGTCACTATTCTGTACTGTGACATCAGAACCATGAATTATAGATGCACAGAGGACATTGTGGTGTCACCTTTTAGCACCGTGACATCAGAATTGAGCATACAGAAGCACAAAGGACACTGTGATGTCACTATTCAGCACTGTGACACCAGAATAGAGCATTATGTTGAGTCAAAAGACTCTGTGATGTCACTATTTAACACTGTGACAAAAGAACCGAGTATTATATTGACACAAAGAACACTGGGATGTCACTATTCAGCACTGTGATGTCAGAATAGAGCATTATGTTGACACAAAGGACACTGTGCTGTCACTATTCAGTACTGTGACATAATCTTAAGACATTATAGAGGCACAAAGGACATTGTGATGTCACCATTTAGCACTGTGACATCAGAGTAGTGCATTATATATGCACAGAGGACACTGTGATGTCACTATTAAGCACTGTGACATCAGAAAAGAGCATTATAGAGACACAAAGGATATTGTGATGTCATTTTTAGCACTGTTACACCAGAATAATGCATTATAGAGGTACAGAGGACATTGTGTTGTCACTAATTAGCAATGTGACATAAGAATTGAGCATACAGAAGCACAAAGGACACTGTGATGTCACTATTCAGCACAGTGTCTCCAGAATAGAGCATTATGTTGACTCAAAAGACTCTGTGATGTCACTATTCAACACTGACAAAATAACAGAGTATTATATTGACACAGAGAACACTGTGGTGTCACGAATCAGCACTGTGATGTCAGAATAGAGCATTATGTTGACACAAAAGACATTGTGATGTCACTATTAAGCACTGTGACATCAGAAAAGAGCATTATTGAGACACAAAGGATATTGTGATATCACTATTTAGCACTGTTACACCAGAACAATGCATTATAGAGGCACAGAGGGCATTGTAATGTCACTAATTAGTAACGTGACATAAGAATTGAGCATACAGAAGCACAAAGGACACTCTGATGTCACTATTCATCACAGTGTCTCCAGAATAGAGCATTATGTAGACACAAAAGACTCTGTATGTCACCATACAGCACTGTGAGTAAAGGACATAATACTATATTGTATTATATTGACAGAGATCACTGTGATGTCATGAATCAGCACTGCGATATCAGAATACAGCATTATGTTGACACAAAGGACATTGTGATGTCCCTATTCCACACTGTGACATCAGAACAGTGCATTACAGAGGCACAGAGGACATTGTGGTGTCACTATTCAATACTGACATCACAACCATGAATTATAGATGCACAGAGAACATTGTGATGTCACTATTTAGCACAGTGACATCAGAATTGAGCATTACAGTAGCACAAAGGACACTGTGATGTCACTATTCTGCCCAGTGTCTCCAAAATAGAGCAGTATGTTGACTCAAGACTCTGTGATGTCACTATGCAGCAAAGTGACAAAAGGACTGAGTATTATATTGACACAGAGAACACTGTGATGTCAGAATAGAGCATTATGTTGACACAGAGGACATTGTGATGTCACTATTAAGCACTGTGACACCAGAATAGAATATTATAGGACGCAAAAAACACTGTGATGTCATTATTCACCAATGTGATATCAGAATAGAGGATTATATTAACATAACGTATATTGTAATATCACAAGTAAGCACTGTGCCATCAGTAAAGAGCATTATAAATGCACAAATGACACTGTGATGTCACTCTTTAGCACTGTGACATCGGCACATGGCATTATAGTGAAACAAAGGACACTGTGATGTTTCTATTCCGCACTGTGACATTTATATACATCATTATATTGACACAGCAGACACAGTGATGTCAATATTGACCAATGTGGTATCAGAATAAAACAATATATAGGCACAAAGGACGTTGTGTTGTCAGTATTTATCACTGTGATATCAGAATAGAGCATTATAGATGCACAAAAGACACTGGGATGTCACTATTCAGCACTGTGACATCATCATAAGGCATTATAGAGGCACAAAGGACATTTTGAGATCACCATTTAGCACTGTGACATCGGAATAGAGCATTATAGGGCCAAAAATGTCACTGTGATGTCACAATTAAGAAATGTGACACCAGAATAGAGCTTTATATTGACACAAAGAGCAGAGTGATGTCAATATTCAGCACTGTGACACCAGAATAGAGTATAACAGGATGCAAAAAACACTGTGATGTTTATTCACCAATGTGATATCAGAAGAGAGGATTAAATTGACATAAAGTATAGTGATGTCACAATTAAGCACTGTGACATCAGTAAAGAGCATTATAAATGCACAAAGGACACTGGGATGTCACTCTTCAGCACTATGACATCGGCACTTGGCATTATATGGAAACAAAGGACACTGTGATGTCCCTATGCTGAACTGTGACATTTGTTCAATATATATAGCATTATATTGACACAGCAGACACAGTGATGTCAATATTGACCAATGAGATATCAGAATAGAGTATTATAGAGGCACAAAGTACACTGTGATGTCACTATTCAGCTCTGTGACATCAGAAAAGAGCATTATAGAGGCACAAAATACACAGTGATTTCACTATTCAGCACTGTGACATCATCATAATGCATTATTGAGACACAAAGGACATTGTGATATTACTATTTAGCACTGTGACATCAGAACTGTGCATTACAGAGGCACAGAGGACATCGTGATGTTATTACTTAGCACCATGACATCAGAATTGTGCATTCCAGAAGCACAAAGGACACTGTGATGTCACTATTATGCACAGTGTCTCCAGAATAGAGCATTATGTTGACTCAAAAGACTCTGATGTCATTATTCAGCACTGTGACAAAAGATATTATATTGACAAAGAGAATACTGTGATATTTCTATTCAGCATTGTGATGTCAGAATTGAGCATTATGTGACACAAAGGACACTGTGCTGCCACTATTTAGCAGTGTCACATCAGAATAGAGCAATATATATATGCTCAAAGGACACTGTGATCTCACTATTCAGCACTGTCACATCATCATAAGGCATTATATAGGCAAAAAGGACATTGTGATATCAGCATTTAGCACTGTGACATCGGATAGAGTATTATATTGATAAAATCGACACTGTGATGTCACTATTCAGCATTATAACATCAGAACAGTGGATTATAGAGGAACAAAGGATATTGTGATGTCACCATTGAGCACTGTGACATCAGAATAGAGCATTATAGAAGCACAAAGCACACTGTGATGTCACTATGCAGCACTGAGAGATCAGAAAAGAGCATTATAGGGGCACAAAATACACTCTGATGTCACTATTCAGCACTGTGACGTCAGAATCGAGCATTATGTTGACACAACGGACATTGTGACTCTATAATGCTCTGTGACTATTTTGTGACTATTTTGAACTCTGACATCAGAATAGAGCATTATCCATGCACAAAGGACACTGTGATGTCACTATTCAGCACTTTGACATCAGAATAGAGCATCACATTGACACTAGAACAATAGCAGTGTGACCTCATCATATGGCATTATAGAGGCACAGAGGACATTGTGATGTCACTGTTTAGCACTGTGGCATTGGAATAGAGTATTACGTTGATAAAATCGATAATGAGATGTCACTATTCAGCACTGTGACATCATCTTAAGGCATTATAGAGGCAGAAAGGACATTGTAATATCACTATTTAGGATTTTGACATCGGAATAGAGTATTATATTGATAAATCGGCATTGTGATGTCACTATTCAGCACTATGAAATCAGAAGAGTGCATTATAGAGGCACAAAGGATACTGTGATGTCACTATGCAGCACTGTGATATCAGCATAGAGCATTAGTAAGGCAAAAAGTACATTGTGATGTCACTATTCCATACTGTGACATCAGAATAGAGCATTATATTGATACAAAGCACACTGTGATGTCACTATGCAGCACTGTGAAATCACATTAGAGTATTATAGAGTCACAAAGAATGCTGTGAGGTCACTATTCATCACTGAGACATGAGCAAAGCGCATTATAGAGGCAGAAAAGACATTGTGATGTCAACATTCAGCACTGTGACATCAGAACAGAGCATTATAGAGTCTCAAAGGACACTCTTTTCATTATTAAGGACTGTGATTTCAGAACACAGCATTATAGAGTCACAAAAGGTCATTGTGATGTCACAATTAAGCATTTAATTTCCCTCAATATTAATGGCCTTAACTCGCCTATAAAAAGAAACAGGCTAATAGACTGGATACGAAGACAGAATCCATCCTTCTGCTGCATACAAGAAGCAAACCTTGAATTCAAAGACAGACATTACCTAAGAGTAAAGGGTTGGGATAAGATACTCCAATCAAATGGACCCAAAAAATGAGCTGGGGTAGCTATCCTAGTATATAACAAGATAAACTTCAAACTAAAATCAATCGAAAGAGATGAAGAAGGTCGTTTCATATTCATCACAGCAAAAATCCATCAAGAAGAAGTCTCAATTCTAAACATCTATGCCCCAAATACAAAGGCACCAACATTCGTAAAAGAAACATTATTAAAACTCAAATCACAAATAAGGCCTCACACAGTTATAGTGAGAGACTTCAACACCCCACTCTCACCACTAGACAGGACCACCAGACAGAAACTTAACAAAGAGACAAAAAACTAACAGAAGTTATGACCCAATTGGGATTAACAGACATTTATAGAAATTTCTATCCAAACATGAAAGAATATACCTTCTTTTCAGCATCACATGTAACCTTCTCAAAAATCAACCACATTCTCGGCGACATGGCAAACCTCAACAGGTACAAAAAAAATGAATAATGCCCTGTGTCTTATCAGACCACCATGCTTTAAATAGAAATCAAAAACAAATCAAAGTGCAAAAAACCTACCAGCTCATAGAAATTGAACAACATGCATTTGCAACATTCCTGGGTCAAGGAAGAAATAAATAAAGAAATAAAAGACTTTCTAGAATTCAATGAAAATTGTTGACACAACATACCCAAACTAATGGGACACTTTGAAAGCAGTACCAAGAGGAATGTTCATAGTTCTAAATGCTCACATGAAGAAACTAGAGAATAGCCACACCAGAGATCTGACATCACAGCTGAAAGCTCTAGAAAAATGGAAGCAAATTAACCCCGGAGGAACAGACCTCAGGAAATAATTAAACTGAGGGCAGAAATCAATAAAGTCAAAAAAAGAAAACAATTCAAAGAATCAATATAACAAAGAGTTGGTTCTTTGAGAAAATCAACAAAATAAACAAACCATTATCCAAATTAACCAAAAGGCAGAGAGAGATCATGCAAATTAACAAAATAAGAAATGAAAAGGGGGACATAAAAATGAACACTGAAGAAATTCAGAGACTCTTCTGGTCATACTTTGAAAACAGGTACTCCACAAAATTGGAAAATTCACAGGAAATGGACAATTTTCTGGACAGTTATCACTTACCAAAATTGAATCAAGAACAGATAAGCAACTTAAACAGACCTATAACCTCTAAGGAAATAGAAGCAGTCATCAAAAGTCTCCCAACCAAAAAAAAGCCCGGGGTCAGATGGATTCACTACAGAAATCTACCAGTATTCAAGGAAGTGCTAATACCAATGCTCCTAAAATTGTTCCACAAAATAGAAGCAGAAGGGACATTGCCAAACTCTTTCTACAAGGCTACAATAACCTTGATACCCAAGGCACACAAAGATACAACTAAGAAGAGAACTACAGACCAATATCCCTCATGAACATTGATGCAAAAATTCTCAATAAAATCCTAGCAAATCAAATACAAGATCATATCAGAGAAATCATCCACAATGATCAAGTAGGCTTCATCCAAGGGATGCAAAGATGGTTCAACATACGAAAAACCATCAATGTAATCCACTATATAAACAGACTGAGAAAAAAAACCATATGATCATCTCACTAGACGCTGAAAAATCCTTTGACAAAATCCAACACTCCTTCATGATAAAGGTCTTGGAGAAATCAGGGATAACAGGAACATACCTCAACATAATAAAAGCAATATATAGCAAGACAACAGCCAACATCAAATTAAATGGAGAGAAACTCGATCCAATTCCTCTAAAATAAGAGACAAGACAAAGCTAACCACTCTCTCCATACCTCTTCAATATTGTCCTTGAAGTCCTAGCTAGAGCAATAAGGCAACAAAAGGAGATCAAGGGAATGCAAATCAGAAAGGAAGAAGTCAAACTCTCACTATTTGCAGAGGATATGATAGTCTACATTAGTGACCCAAAAAACTCTACCAGGGAACTCCTACAGCTGATAAACACCTTCAGCAAAGTGGCAGGATACAAGATTAACTCAAAAACATCTGTAGCCCTACTATACACCAATGACACATTGGTGGAGAAAGAAATCAGAGAAACATCACCCTTTACAGTTGACACAAAAAAACATAATATACCTTAGGGTAACACTAAGCAAAAATGTGAAAGACCTGTACCATGAGAATTTTGAGTCTCTAAAGAAAGAAATTAAAGAAGAGACCAGAAAATGGAAAGATCTCCCATGCTCTTGGATAGGCAGGATCAACATAGTAAAAATGGCAATCTTGCCAAAAGCAATCTACAGATTCAATGCAACCTCCATCAAAATCCCAACACAATTCTTTACAGACCCTGAAAGAACAATTCTCAACTTTATATGGAGAAACAAAAGACCCAGGATAGCCAAAACAACCCTGGCTATAGATAGAGGAACTTCTGGAGGCATCACTATCCCTGACTTCAAGCTCTATTACAGAGCTATAGTCCTGAAAACAGCTTGGTATTGGCACAAAAATAGACAGGTAGACCAATGGAATAGAGTTGAAAACCCTGATATTAACCCACACACCTACGAACACCTGATTTTTGACAAACAATCCAAATATATACGCTGGAACAAAGAGAACGTCTTCAACAAATGGTGCTGGCATAACTGGTTGCAGACATGTAGAAGACTACAGACAGACCCAAGACTTTCGCCCTGCATAAAACTTAAGTCAAAATGGATCAAAGACCTCAATATAAACCCAGCCACACTGAACCTATTAGAAGATAAAGTGGGAAATACACTTGAATTAATCGGTACAGGAGACCGCTTCCTGAACATTACACCAGTAGCACAGACACTGAGATCAACAATTGATAACTGGGACCTCCTTAAACTGAGAAGCTTCCTTAAGGCAAAGGAGACCATCAGCAAGACAAAACGGCAGCTCACAGACAGGGAAAAGATATTCACCAACCCCACATCTGACAGAGGGCTGATCTCCAAAATATACAAAGAACTCAAGAAGCTAGTCTCCAAAACACCAAACAACCCAATTAAAAAGTGGGGTATGGAACTAAATAGACAATTCTCAATAGAGGAATCTAAAATGGCTGAGAGACACAAAAGAAAGTGTTCAACATTCTCAGCCATCAGGGAAATGCAAATCAAAACGACTCTGAGATACCATCTTACTCCTGTCAGAATGAACAAAATAAAAAACACCAATGACAGTTCATGTTGGAGAGGATGTGGAGAAAGGGGAACACTTCTCCACTGCTGGTGGGAGTGTCAACTTGTACAGCCACTTTGGAAATCAGTATGGCGACTCCTCAAAAAAGTGGGAATCAGTCTACCACAAGATCCAGCAACTCCACTCTTAGGCATATACCCAAAAGAAGCACATTCATACAAGAAGGACATCTGTTCAACGATGTTCATAGCATAACTATTTGTAATAGTCAGAAACTGGAAGCAGCCTAGATGCCCCTCAACTGAAGAATGGGTAGAGAAAATGTGGTACATTTACACAATGGAGTACTACTCAGCAGAAAAAAATGGAATCTTGAAATTTGCAGAAAAATGGATGGAACTTGAAAAAACCATTCTGAGCGAGGTAACCCAATCACAAACATGATATGTACTCACTAATATGTGAGTTTAGACATAGAGTAAGGGATTTCCAGCCTACAATCCACACTGCCAGAGAAACTAGTAAACAATGAGGACCCTTAAAGAGACAAACATTGTCCCCTGGAGAAGGGGAAATGGTCACAATCCCCTTAGCAAATTGAGAGCATGGGAAGAGGGGGGGGAGGGAGCTATGAGAATGATAAGGGAAGAAGAGGAAGGATGCAGAGGTCATAAAGTTGCAGAAAGGTTGAGTCAGGTGTAGATTAGAAGAAAGGATATGTGATAGTAGTGATTAAGTTGGTGGTGGCAGGGGAGGAAGGGAGGGAGAAGGGAACTGGGATTATCATGTAATTTAATCTTGTTTCTAAGTCAAATAAAAAATGATGAAAACGAAAGGCAAAAAGCAAAAAAAAAAAAGAATAGAGCATTATATTAACAATAAGGACACTGTGATGTCACTATTCAGCACTGTGACATCAGAATGGCGTAATTGTATTGACACATATGACACTGTGATGTCACTATTCAGCACTCTAATATCAGTATAGAGCATTACAGAGACACAAAGGACACTGTGTTGTTACTATTCAGCACTGTGACACCAGGATACAGCATTATGTTGACTCAAAGGGCACTGTGATGTCACTAATCAGCACTGTGACTTCAGAATAGAGCATTATATTGACACAAAGAATACTGTGATGTCATTATTCAGCATTGTGACATCAGAATAGAGCATTATAGAGTCAAAAAGGACACAGTGATGTAACTACTCAACACTGACCTATTAGCAAAGTGCATTATAGAGGTTAAAAGGTCATTGTGATGTCACTATTCAGCACTGTGACACCAGGATACAGCATTATGTTGACTCAAAGAGCACTGTGATATCAATATTCAGCACTGACACATTAGCAAACCTCATTATAGATGCACAAATGACATTGTGATGTCACTATTCAGCAATGTGACTTCAGACTAAAACATTATAGAGTCACAAAAGACATTGTGATGAAACTAGTCAGCACTGAGACATTAGCAAAGTGCATTATAAGGCAAAATGGACATTGGGCTGTCACTATTAGCACTATGACATCAGCAGAGAGCATTATATTCACACAAAGGACACTGTGATACCCCCTATTCAGCACTGTGACATCAGAATAGAGCATTGTAGAGGCACAAAGAACTTTCTGACAGCTGACCTGAACATCGAGGAACTCTTGCTCCCCAGTCTGATAGCTGGTATACCAGCATGGGACTGATCCAGATCCGAGGAACATGGGTTTCTGTGAGAAAACCTCAGAAATCTATGGGACCTCCTGTAGAAGCCCAGTACTTATCCCTAGCATAGGTGTGGACTTTGAGAGCCCATTCCACATAGAGGAATACTCCCTGAGCTAAGACACATGGGGGTGGGCCTAGGCCCTATCCCAAAGGATAGAAAAGACTCTGATGACACCCTATGGAAGGACTCACCATCCAGGGGGAGCAGAAAGGATATGTGATAGATAGGGTTTTAGTTGGGTGAGTGGTTGTAGGGGAGGACAGGTTGGAGAGGGGAAATGGGATTGTCATGTAAAACAATCCTGTTTCTAATTAAAATAAAAAAGTTGAAAAAAGGACATTCTGATGTCACTGTTAGCACTGTGACTTCAGAAAAGAGGATTATACTGACAAAAAGGACACTGTGATATCAATATTTACACTGTGCATCAGAAAAGAGTATCATAGAGGCAAAAAAGACATTTTGATGTCACTATTCATCAATGTGACACAAGAATATAGCATTATATTGACACAAAGAACACTGTGATGTCACTATTCAGCACTGTGATATCAGAATAGAGTATTACAGAGGCACAAAGGACATTGTGATGTCACAATTCAACACTGTGACATCAGAATGGAATATTATATTGACAGATATGACACTGTGATGACAATATTCAGCACTATGACATCAGTATAGACCATTATTGAGGCACAAAGGACACTGTGTTGTCAGTATTCAGCATTGTGACACCAGGATACAGCATTATGTTGAGTCAAAGAACAAGGTGATGTCACTATTCAGCACAGAGACTTCAGAATAGAGCATTATATTGACAGAAAGAATACTGTGATGTCATTATTTAGCATTGTGACATCAGAATAGAGCATTATAGAATCACAAAGTACACTGTGATGTTACTACTCAGCACTGACACAATAGGAAAGCACATTATAGAGGCCAAAGGACATTGTGATGGCATTGTTCATCACTGAGACATCAGAACAGAGCCTTATGGAGACTCAAAGGACACTATGATGTCACTATTCAGCACTGTGACATTTGTATACAGCATTATGTTGACACAGCAGACAGAGTGATGTCAATATTGACCAATGTGATATCAGAATAGAGCATTATATAGGCACAAAGGACATTGTGCTGTCACTATTTAGCAGTGTCACATCAGAATAGAGCATTATACATGCTCAAAGGACACTGTGATCTCGCTATTCAGCACTGTGACATCATCATAAGGCATTATAGAGGCACAAAGGACATTGTGGTATCAGCATTTAGCACTGTGACATCTGATAGAGTACTATTTTGATAAAATCGACACTGTGATGTCACTATTCAGCAATATAACATCAGAACAGTGGATTATAGAGGAACAAAGGACATTGTGATGTCACTATTCAGCACTGTGACATCAGAATAGAGCATTATAGAGTCACAAAGACACTGTGATGAAACGAGTTAGCACTGAAAAATTAGAAAAGCGCATTATAGAGGCACAAAGGACATTGTGATGTCACTATTCAGCACTGCAACATCAAAACCGAGCATTATAGATGCAAAAAGCACATTGTGATGTCACTATTAGTAGTATGACATCAGCACAGTGTATTATATTGACACAAAGGACACTGTGATATCCCTATTCAGCAATGTGAAACAAGAATAGAGCATTATATTGAAACAAAGGACATTCTGATGTCACTATTCAGCAGCGTGACATCAGAATTGAGTATTAAAGAGGCACAAAGGATATTGTGATGTCACTATTCAGCACTGTGACATCAGAATAGAGCATTATGTTGACTCAAAGGACGCTGTGATGTCACTATTCAGCATTGACAAATTAGCAAACCTCATTATAGATGCAGAAAGGACATGGTGATGTCACTATTCCACACTGTGACATCAGAATATAGCATTATGGACTCACAAAGGACACTGGGATGAAACTAGTCAGCACTGAGACATTAGCAAACTGCATTATAGAGGAACAAAGGACACTGTGATGTCACTATTCAGCACTGTGACATCAGAAGAAAGCATTAAAGTGACAGAAAAAATACTGTGATGTCACTATTCAGCACTGTGACATCAGAAAAAAGCATTAAAGTGACAAATGAATACTGTGATGTCACTATTCTGCATTGTGACATCAGAATAGAGCATTATAGAGTCACAAAGGACACTGTGATGTTATTATTCAGGACTGACACAATAGCACAGCTCATTATAGAGGCACAAAGGACATTGAGATGTCACTATTCTGCACTGTGACATCAGAATATAGAATTATAGAGTAACAAAGGACTCTGTGCTGAGACTATTGAGCCCTGAGACATTAGCAAAGCGCATTAGAGAGACACAAAGGACATTGAGATGTCATTATTCAGCATGGTGACATCAAAACACAGCATTGTAAGGCAAAATGGGCACTGTGATATCACTATTAGAACTTTGACATCAGCACAGAGCATTATGTTGACTGAAAGGACAATGTGTTGTCACTATTCAGCACTAAGACATCAGAATATAGCATTATTGTGTCAAAAAGAATACTGTGATGTGACTATTCAGCATTGTGACACCCGAATAGAGACTTATGTAGTCACAAAGGACACTCTGATGTCACTATTTAGCACTGACACATTACCAAAGCACATTTGAGAGGAACAAAGGACATTGTGATGTCACTATACAGCATTGTGACCTAAGAATGGAGCATTAGAGAGGTACAAAGAACAATGTGAAACTATTCACCACTGAGATATTAGGAAAGTGCATTATAGAGGCACAAAGGAAATTGTGATGTCATTATTCAGCACTGTGACATCAAAACAGAATTATAGAGGAAAAAGGACATTGTGATGTTACCAATAGCACTATGACATAAGCACAGAGCATTGTTTTGATAAAAGATGACTGTGATGTCAGTATTCTTCACTGTGACACCAGAATAGAGCATTACAATTATACAAAGGATGTGGTGATGTCACTATTCAGCACTGTGACAACAGAATACAGCATTGTTTAGTCACAAAGTACAATGTGATGTCACTATTCAGCACTGTGATATCAGAACCGAGAATTATGTTGACTCAAAAGACTCTGTGATGTCACTATTCAGCACTGTGTCATCAGAATAGATCATTGTAGTGACACTATGAATACTGTGGTGTCACTATTAAGCATTGTGAAATCAGAATGGAGCATTATAGAGTCAAAAAGGACACCGAGATGAAACTAGCCAGCACTGAGACATTAGCAAAATGCATTAGAGAGGGACAAAAGACATTGTGATGTCACTATTCAGCACTGTGACATCAGAAAACAGCATTAAAGGGACAGAAAGAATACTGTGATGTCACTATTCTGCATTGTGACATCAAAGTAGAGCATTATAGATGCACAAAGGACACTGTGATGTCACTAGTCAGCACTGTGACTGACATCAGAATATAGTATTATATTGACACATAGGACACTGTGATGTCACTATTTCGCACTGTGACAACAGGATAGAGAATTATGTTGAGTAAAATGATACTCTGATGTCACTATTCAGCACTGTGACATCAGAATGGAACATTTTAGTGACACAAAGAATACAGTGATGAAAATACTCAGCACTGTGACATCAGAATAGAGCCTTACAGTGTCACAAAGGACACACTGATATCACTATTCATCTCTGTTACATCAAAACAGAGCATTATATTGACACAAAGAACACTGTGATGTCACTATTCTGCACTGTGATGCCAAAATATAACATTATGTTGACACAAACGATATTGTGATGTCAGTATTCAGGATTGTGACATCAGAATAGAGCATTACATTTACATAAAGACATTTACATAAAGACTCTTCAGCCTTGTGACATCAGAAGACAGTATTATAGAGGAACAAAGGACACTGTGATTCCACTATTAGCACTATGACATCAGCAGAGAGCATTATAGTGTCACAAAGAATACTGTGATGTGAATATTCAGCATTGTGACATCAGAATAGAGCCTTACAGTGTCGCAAAGGACAGTGTGATGTCAGTATTCAGCATTGTGGTATCAGCACAGAACATTATATTGAAACAAAGAACAGTATGATGTCACTATTCAGCACTGGGACACAAGGAGAGTGAAATATGTTGAATCAAAGGACACTGTGATGTCACTATACAGCACTGTGACATCAGAACATTTTTGTGACACAAAGAATACTGTGATGTCACTACTCATCCTTATGACACCAGAATAAAGGATCAGAGCGTCACAAAGGACACTGTGATGTTATGATTCAGGACTGACACAATAGCAAAGCTCATTGTAGAGGCAAAAAAGACACTGTGATGTCACTATTCATCTCTGTGACATACAAACAGAGCATTATTGAGTCACAAGACACACTGTGATGAAACTTATCAGCATTGAGACATTAGTAAAGCTCATTATAGATGCACAAAGGCCATTGTGATATCATTATTCAGCACTGTGACATCAAACAGAGCATTATAGAGGCAAAAAAGGACAATGTGATGTCACTATTAGCACTATGACATCAGCACAGAGCATTATATTGCCACAAAGGACATTGTGGTGTCACTGTTCAGCACACTGACATTAGAACAGAGCATTATATTGATACAAAGAATGCTGTGTTGTCACTATTCAGCTTTGTGACATCAAAATAGAGCATTATAGAGTCACAAAGGACAATGTGATGATAATATTCAGGACTGACCCAAAAGCAAAGCTCATTGTTGAAGCACAAAGTACATTATAGAGGGATAAAGGACATTGTGATGTCACTATTTAGCACTGTGACATCAAAACAGAGCATTATGCTGCCACAAAGGACATTGTGATGTCACTATTCAGCACTGTGACACTCAATAGAACATTACCAAGGCACAAAGGACATTGTGGTGTCACAATTCAGCATTGTGACACCAGAATAGAACACTATAGATGGACAAAGGACACTGTGATGTCACGATTAAGCATTGTGGCTCCAGATTAGAGCATTATAAACACATTAGGGGCACCGTGATGTCACTACTCAGCATTGTGACATCAGAATAGAGTATTATTTTGTCACATAGAACACTGTGATGTCACTAGTCAGCACTGTGACATCAGATTAGAGCATTACATAGGCACAAAGAATACTGTGATGTGACTATGCAGCATTGTGACATCCAAATATAGCAATATTGAGTCACAAAGGACACTATGATATCACTATTTAGCATTGACACATTATCAAAGCTCATTAAAGAGGGACAAAGGACATTGTGATGTCACTAGTCAGCACTGTGACATCAGAATAGAACACTATAGTGACACAAAGAATACTGGATTGTCACTATTCAGCATTGTGAATTTAGAATAGAGCATTATAGTGACACAATGAATTCTGTGATGTCACTATTCAGCCTTTGTGACATCAGAATAGAGCATTAAAGAGTCACAAAGGACACTGCAAAGATACTATTCAGCACTGGGACATCAGAATACATCATTATTGAGGCACAAAAGTCATTGTGATGTCACTATTGAGCATTGTGACATCAGAATAGAGAAGTATATTAAAACAAAGGACATTGTGATGTCACTATTCAGCACTGTGACATCAGAATATATCATTATTGAGGCACAAATGTCATTGTAATGTCACTATTCAGCATTGTGACATCAGAATAGAGCATTACATTAAAACAAGGTACATTGTGATGTCACTATACAGCACTGTGACATCAGAACAGAGCATTATAATGACACAAAGAATACTGTGAAGCCACTATTCAGCATTGTGATATAAGAATAGAGCATTACATTTACACAAAGGAGATTGTGATGTCACTATTCAGCACTGTGTCATCAGAACACAGCATTATAGAGACACAAAGGACATTGTGATGTCACTATTCAGCACTATGACACCAGAATAGAGCATTATAGATGCACAAAGTACACTGTGATGTCACTGTTCAGCACTGTCAAACCAGGATATATCATTGTGTTGACTCAAAGGACACTTTGATGTCACTATTCAGCACCGTGACCCCAAAATACTGCATTATGTTGACTCAAAGGACACTGTAATGTCATTATTCAGCAATATAACATCAGAATAGAGCATTACAGAGGCACAATGGAGGCTTTGATGTCACTAGTCAGCATTGTGACAAAAGAATAGAGCATTATAGGGTCACAAAAGACACTGTGATGTCACTATCCAGCACTGACACAGTATCAAAGCTCATTATAGAGGAACAGAGGACACTGCAATGTCACTATCAGCACAGTGACATCAGAAAGTATTGCATTGAAAAAAGCACATTGTGATGTCACTATTCAACAGTGTGACACTGGGCTAGAGCATTGTGTTGACTCAAAGAACACTCTAATGCAACTAGTCATCACTGTGACACCAGAATAGAGCTTTATAGTGACACAAAGAATACTGTGATGTCACTATTCAGTATAGTGACATCAGAATAGAGCATTATAGAGTAAAAAAGGACATTGTGATGTCACTATTCAGCACTGTGACATCAGAATAGATCATTAGTGAGGCATATAGGACATTGTAATGTCTCTATTCAGCATTGTGACCTCAGAATACAGCATTATATTGACACAAAAGACAGTGATGTCACTATTCAGCACTGACACATTAGTAAAGCGAATTACAGAGGCACAAAGGACATTGTGATGTCAATATTCAGCACCATGACATCAAAATAGAGAATTAGAGAGTCCCAAAGACATAGTGATGACACTATCAGCATTATGACATTATCACAGGTTGTTACATTGACACAAAGGACACTGTGATATCACTATTCTGCACTGTAAAATCAAAACAGAGCCTTATATAGGCACCAAGGACATTGTGATGTCACTATTCAGCACGTGACATCAGAATAGAGCATTAGAGAGAGACAAAAGACATTGTGATGTCACTATTAGCAGTATGACATTAGCAGAAAGCATTATATTGACAAAAAGGACACTGTGATGTCACTATTCAGCACTGTGATTATCAGAATAGAGCATTATATAGGCACAAAGGATATTTTGATGTCACATTTAGCACTGTCACTTCAGAAAAGAGGACTATATTTACACAAAGGACAATGTGATGTCAATATTTAGCACTCTGAAATAAGAAGAAAGTATACAGACGCACAAAATATATTGTGATATCACTATGCAGTACTGTGACACAAGAATAGAGCATATAGATGCACAAAATACACTGCGTTGTCACAATTCAGCACTGTGACATCAGAATAGAGTATTACATAGGCAAAAAGATGCTGTGATGTCACTATTCAGCAATGTGACACCAGGATAGAGCATTATGCTGTTTTAAAGGACACTGTGATGTCACTATTCAGCATTGTGACATCAGAATAGAGCATTATAGAGGCACAAGGGACACTGTAATGTCAATAGTAGTACTCTGACATCAGAAAAGGAGATTATATTGACAAAAAGGACACTGTGATGTCCTTATTCAGCACTGAATAATAATCAAAGTACATTAAAGAGCTACAAAGTATATTGTGATGTCACTATTCAGCACTGTTACATTAGCAAAGCACATTAAAGAGGCACAAAGGACATTGTGACGTCACTATTCAGAACTGTGACATCAGAATAGTTCATTATTAAGGCACAAAATATATTGTCATGTCACTATTCAGCATTGTGTCATCAAAATAGAGCATTATATTGACACAAATGAAACTGTGATTTCACTATCCAGCACTGAATCGTTAGCAATGTGCTTTACAGAGTAACAAATGACATTGTGATGTCACTATTCAGCACTGGGACATTATAATGGATTATAGAGTCACAAAGGACACTGTGATGAAACTATTCAGCACTGTGAATATCAGAATAGAGCATTACAGAGGCACAAAAGATATTGTGATGTCACTATTCAGCAATGTGACACAAGAATAGAGCATTATGTTGACGTAAAGGACACTGTGATGTCACTATTCAACACTGGGACGTCAGAATAGAGCATTATAGAGGTACAGGGGCTATTGTGACTTCACTATTGAGCATTGTGACATCAGAATAGAGCATTACACTGAAACAAAGGACACTGTGATATCACTATTCAGCACTGTGACTTCAGAATAGAGCATTATAGTGACACAAAGAATACTGTGATGTCATTATTCAGCATTGTGACATCAGAATAGAGCATGAAAGCATCACAAAGGACACTGTGATGTCACTATTCAGCACTGTCACATTAGCAATGCTCATAAAAGAGGCACAAAAGACATAGACATGTCACTATTTGGCACCTGACATCAGAATAGAGCATTACATTGAAACACAGGATATTGTGATGAAAATATTCAGCACTGAGACATTAGTAAAGCACATTATAGAGGCACAAAGGATATTGTGATGTCACTATTAGCACTATAACTTCCGCACAGAGCAGTATGTTGAAACAAAGGATGCTGTGATGTCACTATGTAGCACTGTGACTTCAGGATAGCACATTATAGAAACACAAAGGACATTGTGATGTCACCGTTAGCACTGAGACATTAGAAACGAGGATTATATTGACACAAAGGACACTTAATGTCAATATTTAGTTCTGTGACATCAGAAGAGAGTATTATAGTGGCACAAAACACATTGTGATGTCACTATTCAGCAATGTGACACAAGAATACAGCATTATTATGTTGACACAAAAGACACTGTGATGTTACTATTCAGCACAGTGATATCAGAATAGAGCATTATAGAGGAACAAAGGATATTGTGATTTCACTATTCAAAATTGTGATATCAGAAGAGAGCATTATAGAGGCACAAAGGACATTGTGATGTCACTATTCAGCACTGTGACATCAGATTAGATCCTTACATTGAAACAAAGGACAATGTGAAACAAAGAACAATGTGATGAAACTATTCAGCACTGAGACATTAGCAAAGCATAATATAGAGGCAAAAAGAACATTGTGCTGTCACTATCAGCACTGTGACATCAAAACAGAGCATTATAGAGAAACAATGGACATTGTGATATCACTATTAGCATTGTCACATTAGAAAAGAGGTTTATATTGACACAAAGGACAGTGTGATGTTACTATTCAGCCCTGTGACATCAGATTAGAGTATTATAGAGGCCCAATGGACACTGTGATGTCACTATTGAGCACTGGGACATCATAATAGAGCATTAAAGAGACAAAAAGTATACTGTGATGTCACTATTCAGCATTGTGACATCAGAATAGAGCATGAAAGAGTCACGAAGGTCACTGTAATGTCATTATTTAGCACATTGACACCAGGATAGAAAATTATTTTGACTCAAAGGAAACTGTGATGTCACTATTCAGAATGGTGACACAAGTATAGAGCACTATGTTGATACAAAGAACACTGTGATGTGAATATTCAGCACTGTGATATCATATAGAGCATTATAGAGGAACAAAGGATGTTTTGATTTCACTATTGAGCACTGTGATATCAGAATAGAGCATTACATTGAAACAAAGGACATTGTGATGTCACTATTCAAAATTGTGACATCAGAACAGAGCATTATAGAGACACAAAGTACATTGTGATGTCACTATTCAGCACTGTGACATCACAATAGAGCATTATAGAGACACAAAGGACACTGTGATATCAGCATTTAGCACTGTAATATTAGCAATGCACATTAAAGAGGCACAAGGATATTGTGATGTCACTATTCAGAACTGTACCATCAGAATAGAGTATTATATTGACAGATAGGACACTATGATGTCACTATTCAGCAGAGTGACACCAGGATAGAGCATTATTTTGACTCAAAGGAAACTGTGATATCACTTTTCAGAACTGTGACACCAGAATAGAGCATTATAGGTGCATAAAGGAAACTGTGATATCACTATTCAATACTGGGACATCAGAATAGTTCATTATGTTGACACAAAGGACACTTTGATATCACAATTCCACACTGTGACACCAGAATAGAGCATTATAGTGGCACAAAGAATGCTGTGATGTCATTATTCAGCATTGTGACATTAGAAAAGAGCATGAAAGAGTCACAATGGACACTGTGATGTCATTATTCAGCACTGTCACATTAGCAAAGCACATTAAAGGGGCACAAGTACATAGTGATGTCACCATTCGGCAGTTGAAATCAGAATAGAGCATTACATTGAAACACAGGATGTTGTAATGAAAATATTCAGAACTAAGACATTAGTAAAGCACATTATAGAGGCACAAAGGACATTGTGATGTCACTATTAGCACTATGACTTCCGCACAGAGCATTATGTTGAAACAAAGGACGCTGTGATGTCACTATGTAGCACTGTGACATCGGAATAGCGCATTATAGGGACACAAAGGACATTGTGATGTCACTGTTAGCACTGTGACATCACAATAGAGCATTATAGAGGCACTAAGGATATTGTAATTTCACAATTGAGCACTGTGACATCAGAACAGAGCATTATAGAAATACACAGGACATTGTGATTTCACTATTCAGCACTGTGACATCAGAATAGAGCATTATGGATGCACAAAGGACACTGTAATATCAATATTCAGTACTGTGACACCAGGATAGAGCATTATAGTGACACATAGAATACTGTGAAGTAACTATTCAGCATAGTGACATCAGTATAGAGCATGAGCGAGTCACAAAGGACACTGTTATGTCACTATTGAGCACCATCACATTAGCAAAGCACATTAAAGAGGCTCAAAGGACATTGTGATGTCACTATCTAGCACTGTGACACCAGAATAGATCATTACATTGAAACAAAGTACACTGTGATGAAATTATTCAGCACTGAGACATTAGCAAAATGCAATATAGAGGCACAAAGGACATTTTGCTGTCATTATTCAGCACACTGACATCAAAACAGAGCATTATAGAGACAAAAAGGACATTGCGATATCACTATTAGCAGTGTGACATTAGAAAAAAGGATTATATTGACACAAAGACGCTGTGGTGTTACTATTCAGCCCTGTGACATAAGATTAGATCATTATAGAGGCACAGAGGATATTGTGATTTCACTATTGAGCACTGTGACACCAAAATAGAGCACTAAAGATGCACAAAGGACACTATGATGTCACTATTCAGCACAGTGGCACCAGGATAGAGTATTATTTTGACACAAAGGAAACTGTGATGTCACTATTCAGCACTGTGACATCAGAATTGATCATTAGACACAAAGAATACTGTGATGTCACTATTCAGCATTGTGACATCAAAATAGAGCATTATAGATTCACAAAGGACCCTGTGATAAACTTATTCAGCACAATCACATTAGCAAAGCACTTAAAAGAGACAGAAAGGACATCAATGTGACATCTGAATAGAGCATTATAGAGGCACAAAGTACACTGTGATGTCACTATTCAGCACTGTGACATTAGAATAGAGCATTATAGGTGGACAAGGGAAACTGTGATGTCAACATTCAGCACTGTAAAATCAGAATTGAGTATTATATTGACACTTAGGGCACTGTGATGTCACTATTCAGCACTGTCACATTAGCAAAGCACATTAAAGAGGCCCAAAGGACATTGTGATGCCACTATTCAGCACTGTGACTTCAAAACAGAGCATTGTAGAGGCAATAAGGATATTGTGATTTCACTATTGAGCACTGTGACATCAGAATAGAGCATTAGAGTGACACAAGGAATACTGTGATATCAATATTCAGCATGATGACATCAGAATAGAACATGAAAGAGTCACAAAGGATACTGTGATGTCACTATTCACCACTGTCCCATTAGCAAAACACATTAAAGAGGCACAAAGGACATAGTAATGTCACTAATAGGCACTTGACATCATAATAGAGAATTACATTGAAACAAAGGATACTGAGATGATACTTTTCAGCACTGAGATATTAGCAAAGTGAAATATACTGGCACAAAGGACATTCTGATGTCAGTATTCAGCACTGTAAAATCAAAACAGAGCCTTATATAGGCACCAAGGACATTGCGATGTCACTATTCAGCACTGTGACATCAAAACAGAGCATTATAGAGGCACAAGGGACAGTATGATATCTCTATTAGCACTGTGACATCAGAAGAGAATATTATAGATCCACAACGACATTGTGATGTCACTATTCAGAAATGTGACACCAGAAAATATATATATATATTATATATATATATATATATATATATATATATATATATGAGCATTATAGCTGCTCAAAGGAAACTGTGATGTCACTACCCATCACTGTGGCATCAGAATAGTGCATTATGTTGACACAAAGGATACTGTGAGATCACTATTCAGCACTGAGACATCAGAAAAGAGCATTATAGTGACACAAAGAATACTGTGATGTCACTATTCAGCATAGTGACATCAGTATAGAGCATGAAAGAATCACAAAGGATACTGTGATGTCACCATTCAGCACTGCCACATGAGCAAAGCACATTAAAGATGCACAAAGGACATAGTAATGTCACTATTTGGCACTTGACATTAGAATACAGCATTACATTGAAACAAAGGATATGATGATGAAAATATTCAGCAATGGCACATTAGCAAAGCACATTATAGAGGCACAAAGGACATTGTGCTGTCACTATTCAGCATTGTGACACCAAAACAGAGCCTTATATAGGCACAAAGGACTTTGTGAAGTCACTATTAGCAGTGACTTCACATCCGCACAGAGCATTATATTGAAACAAAGGATACTCTGATGTAGCACTTTGGTATCAGAATAGAGCATCATAGAGGCACAAAGGACATTGTGATGTCACTGTTAGCACTGTGACATCAGAATAGAGCAGTATGTTGACACAAAGGACACTGAGATGTGAGTATTCAGCATTGTGACATCAGAATAGAGCATTATATTGACACAAAGGACATTGTGATGTCACTATTAAGCACTGTGACATCAGAATAGAGCATTATGTTGACACAAAGGACATTGTGATGTCACTATTAAGCACTGTGACATCAGAAGAGAGCATTATGTTGACACAAAGGACACTGTGATGTCACTATTCAGCACTGTGATGTCAGAATAGAGCATTATGTTGACACAAAGGACAGTGTGATATCACTATTTAGCACTGTGACAACAGAATAATGCATTATGTTGACACAAAGGACACTGTGATGTCACTATTAAGCACTGTGACATCAGAATAGAGCATTATATTGACCCAAAGAATACTGTGATGTCATTGTTCAGCATTTTTAAACCAGTATCGAGCATTATATTGACAAAATGAATAGTGATGTTACTATTCAGCACTGTGACAACACAATAGAGCATCATAGAGGCAAAAAGGACACTGTGAAGTCACTATGTAGCACTGTGACATTAGGATAGAGCATTATAGAGACACAAAGGACATTGTAATATCACTATTAGCATTGTGACATCAGAAAAGAGGATTATATTGACACAATTGATATTGTGATGTCTATATTTATCACTGTGACATCAGAAGAGAATATTATAGATGCACAAAAGACATTGTGATATCACTTTTCAGCAATGTGACACCATAATAAAACATTATAGATTCACAAAGGACACTGTGATTTCATTATTTAGCACTGTGACATCAGAATAGAGTATTACATTGTCACTTAGGACACTGTAATGTCATTACTCAGCAAATTAACATCAGAATAGGGCATAATGGAGGCACAAAGATGCTGTGATGTCACTATTCAGCACTCTGACACCAGAATAGAGCATTACAGATGCACAAATGAAACAGTGATATCACTATTCATCACTGTCACATCAGAATAGAACATTATGTTGACTCAAAGGACACTGACATGTCCCTAGTCAGCACTGTGACACCATGATAGAGCATTATGTTGACCCACAGGACACTTAGATGTCACTATTCAGCACTGGGGCATCAGAATAGAGCATTATAGAGTAAGAAAGGACACAATGATGACACTATTCAGCATGGACACATTAGCAAAGCACATTGAAGAGGCAGAAAGGACATTGTGTTGTCACTATTCAGCACTGTGACATCAGAATAGAGCATTATAGAGTCACAAAGTACACTGTGATGTCACTATTAGTACTGTAACATCAGAGTAGAGCATTATAATGACACAAACAACACTTGATGTCACTTTTTAGCACTGTATCATCAGAAGAGAGTATCATAGAGGCACAAAAGATATTGTGATGTCACTATTCAGCACTGTCAAAACCAGATTAGAGCAATATAGGTGAACAAAGAAAACTGTGATGTCAGTATTCAGCATGTAACATCAGAATAGAGTATTGTATTGACACATATGACACTGTGATGTCACTATTCAGCACTGTGACATTAGTATAGAGTATTATAGAGGCACAACGTACACTCGGTTTTCAATATTCAGCACTGTGACATCAGAATAGAACAATATATTGACAAAAAGCATACTGTGATGTCACTATTCAGCCCTGACACATTAGCAATGAGCATTATAGAGGCATAAAGGACATTGTGAGGTCACCATTCAGCACTGTGACATCAGAATAGAGCAATATAGAGGCACAAAAGACATTGTAATGTCACTAATAGCACTGTGACATCAGCACAGAACATTATATTGACAGAAAGGTGACTGGGATGTCATTATTCAGCACTGGGACATCAGAATAGACCATTATGTAGACTCATAGGTCACTGTGATGTCACTATTGAGCACTGGGACATCAGAATAGGGCATTATAGTGACAGAAAAAATACTGTGATGTCACTATTAAGAATTGTGACATCATAACAGACCATTATGTTGACTCAAAGGACACTGTGATGTCACTATTCAGCATTGTGACATCAGAAGATAGTATTATAGAGGCACAAAGACATAGTGAAGTCACTAGTCAGCAATTTGACACAAGAGTAGAGCATTATGTTTAGACAATATACACTGTAATGTCACTATTCAGTAGTGTTACATCAGAATAGAGCATTATAGATGCACAAAGGATATTGAGATTTCAATATTGAGCACTGTGACAACAGAATAGAGCATTATAGATGCACAAACTGCCATTTCACTATTCAGCACTGTGACATCAAAATTGATTATTATATAGACATTTAGGCAACTGTGATGCCATTATTCAGCACTGTGACATCAGAATAGACCATTATAGTGACACACAGAATACTGTGATGTCAATATTCAGAACAGACACATTAGTAAAACAAATTATAGAGGCACAAAGGACATTGCAATGTCACTATTCAGCACTGTGATATTCGAAGAGAGTATTATAGAGGAAAGAGTATTATAGAGACACAAAGGACATCGTGATATCACTAATAATCCCTGTGACACCAGAACAGAGCATTATAGGTGCACAGAAGAAACAGTGATGTCACACTTCAGCACAGTCACATCAGAATAGAGCATTATATTGACACATAGGACATTGTGATGTCACTAGTCAGCACTGTGACATCAGTATAGAGCATACAAGGTGTTGTCATTATTCAGTACTTTGACACCAGGAGAGAGTATTATGTTAACTCAAAAACACTGTGATGTCACTATTCGGCAGTGTGACA